>NC_138138.1:44464856-44680542 GCF_964188305.1 Podarcis bocagei | reverse complement strand
AAAAGTGATGCAGTTATTTACAGAACAATATTACATGTCTTCATATTATACCTGAATGTTTAATTCAGTGGGGAACTGGCAAAAATTTCTTCAAACTAGTGGAAATCCTCCTGACCACATTTTTCCCACATCATATCTCCTTTGATCCAAACAGTAGTTCTGCCTCTAGGACAAGGGTGGAGAACTGTGGCCTACAGGTGTTGTTGTCCAACAATATCCATTATAATTGATGGACATTCTTGGCTGGATCTCATGGAGTCGAACAACCACTGCACGGCCACAGTTTATCCACCCCTCCTCTAAAATTAATCTCCGCAGTGTCCAAAGAAGGAAACAAAACGTAGAAGTAAAATTATCAAGGTCTTACTATAGCTCTTCAAGCAATGTTGGTGGGGGTTTTTCGGTGAAGGCTATTGAACTGGAGACGATGATGCTGTGAGAGGCTATGCCACCAAGGATGAGGTCTCCTTCCTGATGATACTGATGAATTGGAGTGTATGGATCATGGACATGACATTTAACAATGGGAGGTTTGCATATTGCATGAGGAAGTAGAGTCAGCAACAAGACCAACAATGCCACCATCTTTGGCACAATCTTTCCCTACAAACAATCCCCCTTGTTATTTTACAGCATTGGAGACTGAAGTAGTCTGACCTTATTGGCCTATTAGTCTGTTCATATGTCTGAAATCCATAATGTGAAAACTGGTGAAAAAAATAGTGATGACATTGATGGATCCTTGCTGGTTTCTGATTCCTAAGCCTAACTGTGATTGCTGGAGGTAATATATTTTTGTAAGGCTTCTCCAACCTTGTATCCTTCAGGTGTTTGCACTCCAATTCACAACATTCAAAGCTGGCTGCAAGTGATGGGAGTTGGGATCCACAACAGTCCAATGACACTAGACTTTGAAAGGCTCAGTTATAATACCTTTCACAGACTTTCTCATTAGCTTGGACTGTGTACTTTGCAATTCCTTGAAGTGCTTTGACACAAGGGAACATTAATTATAGTTCTTTGTATAATTAAAGGGAAGACAGTCATTTGTGTGTTTTTCTGAACAGAAGTTTTCATTTCCTCTTAGCTGCATATGGCTTTGGCTTACAGTAATAAACAAGATGGAAAACAATACTGAAAATACAACCCTTTGGTCTCAAGAGAGGGAGGAAATGAATATGTTTGATGATAGCACTGGCCTCTTGAAATTCTGACCTGGAAAGTTCTAATATTAATAAATGTTATAAATGTTACAATATTATACGACCTGAGCCTACGATGGTGGTATTCACAGCATTAATACACTAAAGGTCTAGTTTTTCTCATAGCTGTAGCCTTCGGATTCAAACAGAAATCAAACATTTATGCTTTAAAATAAAATAAAATAAAGCTTGCTGCTTTCCAGGTCATATCACTGCAAACTCTCAACTCTAAACGCAGGCTTTGTCTTTCCACCCAGATGATGGAGGGGCTCCAACCATTTCTTCTTCAAAATAGAGTCCACTTTCCTTTGTTCTCCCAATGGCCCATCACCCAAGCAATCACCTCAACACAGGAAGGAAGCCTGGCTTATATTTTAACACTTTCTGGATCCAGGGATTAGAAGGATATGACATGCAGCCTACTTTCCCCGATTCCAGCCCAAATTCATAACCGTATATAAAATATACCACAGCAAGAACAAAAATGGCAGAATATGAGCTGTTCAAGTACAATAAATGATTTTATATCATTAGAAAGAGTAATATTTGAAGGTAGCAGATCCCTGTATAGTAATTTTATTTCATTAGATGTATCATAATGTGACCCCAAAGCTCTCCAACAGGGAACCTACTGCCCTGCATGAAGGTTTCAATATGGAGTTCCTTGGAGTCTCCTGACCTTCTGCATCAACAGTGATAGATGCGCTGAACTACTTTTTCACTATCTCCAACTCACTTTGAGTCAGTGGCGTAGCGTGGGGGGTGCAGGGGGGCCGGCCGCACCGGGCGCAACATCTGGGGGTTAGGTTTAGGTTAGGTTTAGGGGGCGCAAATCCACGGGTTAGGGGGCGCAAATCCATGGGTTAGGGGGCGCAAATTACTTGCTTTGCCCCGGGTGCTGACAACCCACGCTACGCCACTGCTTTGAGTATCTCTTTCTAATTGGCTCTCCAGGTCTTTCTTTGTTTCTCATTGAGTTCCTTGTCACGCTGTTCCAGCTTCATCAGCAGATTTGATCAATGAGTTTGGTATCATAAAATGACCCCTCCCCCAGATTCCTCATTTAGACAATGTGACAATGTCATGGATGGACGCAAATTTCTAGCCAATACAATATAGGAAAGTGAAACTCATGCATTCTACAAGACTTCCTTTTAAATAATCAATCCCTATTGTTTAGTTCAGGTCTCAACCAAATATTGTAGAGCAGATGTACCAATATGGAATGCTCAGTTAATAAAGAGAAGAATTCTGGCTACGCTTTTATCCTGATGCCTAGGAAGTGTTTGGAGATACATGTACATGTAATCTACCTATGAACCTCTAAACATACACATATAAGAGGTGGCTCTGTTTTGTAAGTCAAACACATGGTGCCCTTCAAATGTGTCTAAACACTTCTAAACTCAGAAATTCACAACAGAGAATTTGAAAAGCAAACTTTTATTACAGTAGGGTGGTGGGTAATGAGGTTTCAGCAACTATGTTATAATATTGCAATGTAATGCTTTCATGGGTATATTTTAATTCTAATATTCTAATTCATTCATACTCCATAATTTCAAAAGAGAAGAGTTCATTCAAAGGGGAAAAGAAAGTGGTGAAACATAACCCCTAGTTAAAGAAGTTTCTATGGTTTCAACCACTCGAGGGAAACCCCATGGGATCACTAGAAGTGGACTCCTTCTTCCTGCCCAGTGCCCCTTTCCACAACTTAAACTGGTGTCTTGAGTCTTCCTTAGTTTGAGACGGATGGCAAAACATTTTTACCCAGATTATCTGTCAGATTTAGAGTTTTGAAGAAAGCAAGTGGGGGAAAAAGATAGAGTAGGTCCTTCATAAACCTTATAGTACTCAGTGTGTTATTTTTTGTGACTGTTGTTATGTGCATTTTTAAAAAGATTTCCACAAACTTATCCTAAAAAATCTCCACTAGAATGGGGCAGGATATACATTAACAGCCACATGCAGAAAAGTAAGATGGGGTTAGACATGGTAAAATTGTTACATCTCTAGTATGGAATATTTGTGGGGAAGACTATCAGGGCAGAATAGTACAGTGCCGAGGCCTAAGAACAACAAACACAGAGTTCACAGTGAGCAGGTACAGTAGATCTGGAATTGCTGAAGATGGTGGACTCAGTATGTTGAAAGAGGGCAAGTAGTGGAGATTTGCAGGTAATAGGCATCTGCACGGCCAACCTGATCTGGGTGAGAAATCTGTGGCCCTGGATTGGGCTGGTGAAGGGAACAACGGCCCTGCACTGTATCCATCCACAGAGCAAGTTGGGGGCAGGGCTAATATTTTATTGGTGTTTTAAAAATTCTGATTAAAGTTGGAAGCAGGCAGATGAAGGAGACACACCATCTCCTTCCCACTTTGACTGACAGCAGAGGAGGGTTTAATCCTGTGCAGTGTTAGCCTGAAGAGGATTCTGGGTGCTTTTTTCAGAGATGCATACAAATCTCTGAACTAAATATTATAGCCAATGTCACATACTTTTGATTTCTTCAGCATTTTCTTCTTGGTTACCCCCCCCGCCCTTTAAACATCTTTATTTAAAGTTCAAAAAGTACATAATTATATGTGGACTAAACACGGTGAGACGTAAATAAAAGAGAAAAAAAGAGAAAGAGAAAATTTCTTCATGTTTTAGGTTATATAATTCTTCAATCTAATCATAGAACGGAGCAACATGTTTATTTTCCCCAATTTATCAGTATCAGTCTTTTTTCTGTGGTAAGGGCATGGAGAATCCACTCATATTATTCCATGCACTTTGTGTATAATTCAAGAGGATATTTTGCTCTGTAAATGTAAAGTTGTTCCACACAGTTCTGTGGATAGTTTTGGTTTCCTTCTGCCGAAAACCTTTCAATATAGGATTATCCCTATTGCATCTCCAACATTTAGATACCTTAGATAGCCCTTTTTAAAGCAAACAACATGGGATCCAGTATATTCTAAATATTATTTTTTGTTGTATGAGCCTCAGTTTAAGGTCCACAGACACCCTTATTATAGCATCAAAAACAGTGTCCAACTGTGTGGTCAAAATTGAGGTCTCTAATCTCTTATTCCAACCCTCCCTCGACACCTGTATATCAAAATAGTTTGCTAGTAACAAAGATTTATGTATGTCAAGGGCCACCTTTTTTGTTGCATAAGAATCAATCAACTGCTTCAATATATCTGGAGATATTTGCATTGAGCATTTGTAGGCAATCTGTATTTGTCTCTTAAAATGGAATATGTATAAAATTCCTCCTCTTCATTTATTAGCTGGTCTAACGTTAATATACACTGATTGATCCACCTCCTCCAAAAAACCATTTCTTTCCCGAGTATTAAAGATGAGTTTCCCCACAAAGTCATTTTGTTGAGGAAGAAAGGGTAAAATTTATATTTTTGGGACATGTGGTGCCATTTTGTTAGAATTAAAGTGTTTGTTTCAATAGCATATTGAGTATTAATGTATTTAGACTCAAGTCCTGCCCATCTTTATAGAGGTGCTAGAAAGGAATATTCCAAAGCAGCCCCATTTGGACAGTTGTTTTCAGTTATGGGTCTCCAGAATTGTGTACCTGACAGTAAGTATGCTTGGTGGTACAATTCTAAGATTCGGATTCCAAATCCTCTTCATTTTATCCGTATTTGCATTTTTTGCAGATATATTCTTGGAAACTGAAGAGCTCTAAAGGCATTTTCTAAACAAAGATTTGATTTTGAGAAAGAATTGGTTCGATATGTGAATTGGAATTTCTCTTCAGATATAAACTAGTCTATGTATTATGTTTAGTTTAAGAAAATTTTCTTCTTATTAGGTGCTCCTTACTGTTTAGCTCAGGCTTCAGCAAAATAATGTAGCATTTTGGGCAAAAGATGCAACCCAACAAGCCAGCACTGGATGCTAAGATAGAGAAGATCTCCACAGCCACCATGTATTTCCCCTTTGTGCTCATGTAGGTAGGAACAAAGGATAACCAAACACTGCAAAAGACCAACATGCTGAAAGTGATGAACTTGGCTTCATTGAAACTGTCAGGTAATTTCCGAGCAAGGAAGGCCACAGTGAAACTGACAATAGCTAGGAAGCCCATGTAGCCCAAGACACAGTAAAAGAAGGCCACCGTCCCCTCATTGCACTCCAGTACAATTTCTTCAGCCACTGACTTCATGTCAAGATTAGGGAATGGAGGAGAAATCACCAGCCACAGAGTGCAGATGAGTGCTTGGATAAGGGAGCAAGAAAGGACAATAGTGATTGCCAGTCCCTTCCCCACCCACTTCCTCATCCTGGATCCTGGTTTTGTGGCCATGAAAGCCAGAACCACAGTGATGGTTTTTGCCAGCACACAAGAAACAGCCACTGAGAAGATGATGCCAAAAGCAGTTTGTCGGAGGAGACATGTCACCTTGTCAGGATATCCGATGAACAGTAATGCAGAAAGGAAGCAAAGCAAGAGGGAGATGAGCAGAGCGTAGGTGAGGTCCCGGTTGTTGGCTTTCACAACAGGAGTGTCCCTGTGCTTCACAAATATTTCCAGTACCAGTGCTGTAATGAAAGCAAAGGAAAGACCAGAACAGGCTAAGCTGAGGCCCAGAGGTTCTTCAAAGGACAAGAAGGTTGCACGTTTGGGAATACATATAGTCTTATGTTTGTTTGGGTACTTTTCATCTTCACATTCATAGCAGTCATTCATGTCTGAGAAAGAAAAACATGGTTCTTCAATCCAAAAAAATGATCAACATGCCACTCTGCCTTCCTCTATTGTTTGTTTGTTTCAATATTTTGAACCAGTTTTTAAAAATTAAAGTTTGATCTTGTGAATACAAAAGCATATAAGGAGTTCAAAACAATTAATATTGAAAATGATGAAACCATGTTGAATACTGATAGTCTTAAAATTCAAGGGTGGGCACAGATACACTTCCTGATCTACATACAGAAGCAACTCAAATTTTCCTGTCACTGTTTTTGTTGCTCCCACTTACTTACTCCTTCATTAAGGAGTGATTGTGTAATTCAGTTTTTGCAGATTTCAACATTCAATGACCTTTCAACATCTTTCAACTGTTTTCTGGATTTAAGTATTTCACACTTCTCCATACATTACGGCACAATTCTATGAAGTTTCAGGGCATTAAAATAAATGTTTAAATATGTTACCAGAAAATAAGTGGACATTGAAATATTGTTTGTAAGGGAAAAATAAATGTCTAAGCACATTTCAAGAGAAAATGCAGGAATTAAGTATATAATAAATCAACCGAATAGTGGGCAAAAGTATGTGAAAGTAAAAGGGATTCTGCCATCTCTAGTCAAAGTGTCAAAACAGCTTTCAAGGACTGCTGTAGAAGATGATTTCACAAAGAAGCACAAACACTATGCCAAGATGATGGTGAAATGCAATCCTGGCATAAATTAAGACAGCATAAAGTGTACCAGATGCAAAGTGCATTCAGGATCAGGGCTGCCACTGCTTGAGCTACCCAAAGCTTGTCAGATAGAAAACAAACTTTTAAAATAGCGTTGGGGTTACACCACCCTTTTCATTAGCTTAATTCAGGTTGGGTTTCCAAATCATGTGACCATGCTGAATAGCCTTCATGTGTTGTATGCTAAGTATATCCCCCACCCTGGTCTCAACCCTATATGATATATCCAACTGTTACAGAATGCTCATTATGGCTCATCTGAAAATCAACTTTATACTAATCCTGTTCAAGCTGCTGCAGTTTGCTATAGGATTCATCCTTAATAATAGCATTCAACATCACAAATTATCACACACACACATACTTTCATTAGGTCCCTCTTCTACTAGATTTCTAAATATTTCATAAGCTGTAAAAAGGAACCTTGGTGATTGCATAATTTTATATGCATGTTCGCGATTAGAGGCAGCAAAGTATAAATATAGACAGTAAATTTCTTACCCTCCTGGTCTGAAATCTTTCCTTCTGGACATGGGATGCAATCGTAGCAGCAAAATGCTTCCCCCTCCTTCACTTTCCTGCAAAAACCAGGGCGGCAGCTCTCAGTACATACAGAGTTAGGCTGTGTCTAATACACAAATGAAAGAGAGAGATGTATAAAATGAGTGGACTCAAAGAAAAGCTAAAAGGGGAAATGAAGCTCTTCCTTAAAAGGGATTTGGAAAAGATCAACAACATTCATTTCTGCAATTCACTTAATAGGTTGTTTCAATTCCAAATTGGGCACATTTTCTGACATTTCCCATTGACACAATGTGCAAAGGCAAATAAATCATTGTTTTTTGCAGTTACTGTTGTGGATAGTAATGTTTTTAACATCCTCTTTAGTCAGGGCTCTGACTAGGTATGCACACCTTTCTGCCACAGTGACATTAAAGGGTTGTGGTGGTGTCACTTAATGCAAAGTTGACATCAGATAGAGTTATACACCTGCTATTCTAAAATCTTGAATTGTGGGATGCATAATCTGCCTTGTGAGGTCTACAAATGTGTCAAAAATTCATACGATTTTTAAAAAATGGGCAACAGTTTAGAAAGTGTTGAAAATTGACATATGGACCCCCCTTTTTACTGAAATGTTTATTTTACTGTAATATTTATACCTGCAAGCCATAGGTTTGCTTTCTAATTTTGGTGAAAACCACTGATGCAATTTATTCAGGCTTCTCAAAAATGACATGCTGTCATTGGCTTGGCAAAGGTCAGAGTGGTTCAAAGATGACTAATGTTTTAATTTTTTATTATTTTTATTTGTGAATTCTGAAAAAGTAACAGTTCAGCTACATGATTAATGTTTTCCTTGCCCATTAAAGAATATGGGAGCTAGAAGCAACCATCTATTTTTTAAAAGATCTTTTTAATTAAACGAAATATTTTGTTTAAAATTCAACCGATGTGGTCTGATCAAAAGTGTTTTTGTGCAAGCATCCCACATTCTTGCCTTGGGTCTTTTAGCATTGCTCTCTATCCAGGAGATGGTGGCATCTAATTCTCCACTCAGCTATTCGTTTGTGGGCTTAATATCAGTATCGAAGGAGGAGCATTCAGATGCCCCAGAGAATGATTCATAGTGACAGCCAAGGGGTACTGAGGTACAGAGAGGTGTAAGGACTTCCTTGTTGATGATATTGAACAGACTATATTAAACACCAATGACTTTACATTGTTCTTTTGTTCTGTCTAGGAATATAACAACCAGAAGTTATAGGGATTAGGTTTTTGTTACGGGGGTTATGTAAAAGCTGATGTCACATCATGTTTCTTCCTTCTCTCAGCATTGTTATAAATATAGGCACAGATGTGTGGCAGCCCAAGTATTTGAGATACTATCTAGGTTGGCCCATTGGGTGCAATTTGCATTTATATTGTTATATGCTACATCAGGCTCTGAGCAGTGATAGAATCAGGACTTAGATTTCCTTTTAAGGAAGCTCAGTGGAGACCACAGAGTCTTGAGCATATATGGCTTTTTTAAAACATTTAAACATATGGCTTTATTTAAACTAGTTCTGCAAGCTTCCCTTTATGTGTTCTCCTCTCACTGATGCAGGATCCCAGGATCGGAATGGGAACCAGGCTTGAATTCAGACGGATCCTCCAAACTCATAACAATATATTCAATAGAATATACAGAATAGAATTCAATCAATCAATATCCTTTATTTGACCGATAGAAATAAAATACAATGATTATAAACTATAACATCATAGGGGTACATAAATAAGGTAGGGCCACAGTACTAGACCTCTTACAGATAACCCACATCAAGGCATTCAATTATGCGTTTCCGACACTTGAGTGCCAGGAAAAGAAATTTAGCCACTGACAAAGTTGTTTTCCCAGAAGACTTATTTAGCAGATATGCTGTCTGCTTTCCTCTTTGTCGGGAACTGAGCTGGGGTAAGTATGGAGTTATAAGATACTGTCTTAAATCATTGTAGCTGGGACAGCTCAATAAGATATGCTCTGTGGATTCTACCTCACCCAATGAACAGTGGCATAATCTCTGGTCATATGGGACTCCTCCATATCTTCCCTTCAGGACCGCCGAGTCAAGAACATTCAGCCTAGCCGCAGTAAATAGTCTGTGGTATTCCACGTAGTGGATATCGGCCAGGTAGCGAGCTGGAGCAGCCCGATACAGCTGCTCCCCCAGAAACAACCCAGGTTTCACATGGGCTATGTCCTCCTGTCTGGCAATATCCCTTAATCTTTGCGCGATCACCGCCTTTGCGTGGCTATACGCCATAGACTCTATATAAAGGGAGGACAACCCGCGCTTCTGCACTTCCTCCACTATCTCCCCTTCCCATGGAGATTTAAAGTTATCCCTCAGAATCAAGGGGGCCAAACCCACCGGTCTGAAACAGAGCTTAAGCCATAGCCATAACTTCGCTTTCAGGGCCACATACCTAAAGGCTTGACAACCGGTTTCCAGTCTTATGATCGCACCTGCCATGGGGGGGGGGGAGGGATCCTGAGTATAGCCCTGAGGAATTGGGTTTGGATAAATTCCAATTTTTCAAAATCCCTACGTGAGCCCAAAGCAATGCCCACCAGCAGAAGAGGGAGGACTTTCATTTTAAAGAGTCGTAAGGCAACTTTGACAATTTGTGCCTGTTTCTTGGAGTACAGGGTTCTAATCACCAGGGCTGCTTTAGATGCATTCGAGGCTATGTATTCTCTGTGCGCCAGGAAGGACCTATTTGATCTAACAACCTGACCCAGGTATTTAAAGCAACTGACCTGCTCTAAAGGAATACCATTAATAGACCATAAATTAGGTTTCAATCGAGCAGCAAAGACCATTATTTTGGTCTTGGCATAATTTAGTTGGAGCTCGTGTTGGGTCTCATATTCATGAAGAGCTTGAAGCATCCTCCTTAATCCGATGGGGGAGGTAGCTAATAGGGCGGCATCGTCCGCATACAGTAGGACATTCAAGGCTCGTCCTGCCAGTTTTGGTGGATGGAAATCAGCATTTGCCATATGCTCCACTAGCGAATTAATATAGAAATTAAACAGAGCAGGGGCAAGCAAACAGCCCTGTCTTACCCCCCTAGTGGTGGCAACCGGATTGGAGACTAGCCCCTTACTATCTATCCTAATCCTCAGGAGGGTATTTGTATGCAAATTAATAATCAGCAGGAGAAGGCGGCGGTCACTAGATGTCGCTGCCAATTTTGTCCATAGCTGGTTCCTGGGAATTAGATCAAAGGCCTGCTTAAAGTCTATAAAGGCGACGTGGAGGGCTTTTAGGCCATTGCCAGCGTACTTGGTGGCCAAGTGATTTAGGATTAAAATTTGGTCTGTTGTTGATCTTCCGGGGCGGAAACCCGCCTGTTCCTCTGCGATGATATTGTTGCTTTCCATCCAGGTCGTTAATTTGTTTAGTAGAAATCTTGAATAGATCTTCCCGATAACATTTAGCAGGCTAATTGGTCTAAAATTCGCCGGGTCTGTACGCGGCCCTTTCTTGTGAATTAACACAATCAGTGTAGAATTCCAGCTTGGAGGAAATTGTGCTGTTTTGTTTATATAGAATTCACTTCTTTAAGTTGTCAATTAATACATTCATTTCCAGTGTTAAAGGAACCAGTATAGAGACTGTGCATTCAGCTTATAACATTAATACATAGCTTGTTCTATCTTTAATCTTTACTCCAATCCAATTTTATAAAGGCTGAAGAATGTATAATGAAATTATCTTTGTATGTTATGTTAAAGTGTTTAAAATCACCATTGGCTGATGTTCGCATCCTACCTGGTTAAACCAATGGTGCCATTTTATGGCTCCCTCATTGATGGTCAAGGCTTGCTGTGGAGGAGCCAGGGAATCCACCCCTCCTACCTTCACTCTCTGAAAGGATTGGTTGGAGAAAACGATCCAATTGGTAATATCAAATTCAGCTAGAATCTCCCCATTCTGGTCCAAGGAAATCTTATCTCCAGCGCTGTTGTTAAATGAGATACCCCTCAGAAAATAATGGAGCTGGATAGAAAGAGAAAGTATAGAAAAGGCTTCAATTCAGCAAGGGACAATCATGATGTTCACTTTCATCGCAAGTTTTTTTTTTTAATATTTAATCAATTTTTCGATACAAATATCAACTGCAAAAGACATATACTGAAACACCATAATAGGAGTAATAGCACAATTTGACAATTCAGATTTGCATACACTGATATACCTATGACTATACCTTTTTAAAAACAACAACAATACTTTCCCACCTCTCTCTCCTCCCTCTACTTCCCACCACTATTCGCCTTATCACTTAAATATTCGTTCCAGATTTCTTCATATTTATCCATTCTTATTTTGCGTTGTCATACAATTCGTTTGTATGTAGCTAATCTGTCCATGGGGTAACGAAGAGTCGGACACAACTAAACGACTAAACAGCAACAACAAATCTGTCCATATATCAATCCATGTGATCAATGGAATCTTTTTGCGGCTCTTCCATTTCATCAAAACAAGGTTTTTTGCTTCCAGTATAGCACAGTACATCCAATTTTTTTAACCCCTTCAATTTAGGCTTCAATTTAGCAAGGGACAGAGACTTCCGGGGTGGCGCCATTGGTAATGGCGGACTCCCTCTGAATAGGAGGGACTAGCTCCGCGGGAAACGGGTCTTCTCCGCTACGGCGAAGCGGGGACCCTTTTAAAAATCACAGGCGGATGAAGCCTGTGACCATTGGACTCGGCGGGCACCTTTAGAGCCCCCCCAACTCGCTAAGGAACCTGCTAACGGGCTCTGAAGTGAAGAGGGGGAAGTGGCGCGGTGCTGTGAGTCAACTGCTATTTCCGTGGAGCGAAGCCGCTCAGCCGTTTCCGGAAAGCGCTGCCTTTTTCCTGGGACAATTTGGACTCTAAAATAAGCACCCGTGAGTCCTTAGCCTTTGAACAACTGGACATTAAATAAGGACTTGCGAGCAGAAAGGAATTGGATTTTAAAAACCTATTTTAATTTGGTACGGAACGGGAAGGTCTAAACAGGAAGTCAGCCTTCTGTTCTTCTGTAGACAGAATAAAGCAAAGACAATGTAAACTAGAGCTTAGAAAATTGCCTTTAAAGGATTGGATTTCATCATTTAAAATTGTGGAACCCCCCTTTGACAGCAGGAGAAGGAGGGGGATCTTTTTCGGACTGTTTAAAGTGAGTTTAAAGTAAAGTAACTTTCCTCCGTCCTGATCCTGGAGCGGGGTATCAGGACTGACGTTTGAAGTTCATTGACCAGAGACAAGTGATTTTGACAGATAGCTAAAAGAAGAGAAAAATTCCACTGCTTCCCTTCGCATCTTTAAGTAACAAATATTGACAAAGTATCTCAAAAAGGGAAACTTTGTTGCAAGAACAAATAGAAGTTTTTCCCCTAGAGGGAGACTGTGTAACTGTAACCAACTCCAGGGAGCCAGCAGCTGTTACAGATTACAATCATGGGAACAGGCATTTGACCTTGCAGGACAATGTATTCAGAAGCTTTGTTGTGTGCTTTCTATAAAACAAATGCCCTACTGGAACAATTACATGAGAAGGTGAATTGGATGGCGACTTCGACTAGAAATTTTGAACAGGCAGTGGGAAATTTTGAACAGACAGTGGGAAAATATGTGGAGCCCACTCAAGAATTAAATCAGGAGTGTGTCCTGACAGAACAGGCCCAACAGGAATATGAGTTTTCGGATTTGACAAATGAACTTGGAAAAAGCCAGATTTGGAAAGGAAAAGTTTGGTTTGGCTTGGAAATGGGGGGCTGGATTGACCCCCCCCCCTATGCTGGGATGTTTGGACTTTTCAAATCTAGCAATGGGCCGTGAGATGTTTGGGATTGTGGGGTCTCTTAATTTTGGAGGGTCTTTGAAACATGCTTTTAAATACCATATGGAATTCAGTGTTGAATATGGAAAAGGGGCTGATCTGTTGAGAAGGGTTAAAAATATTGCCAAGCTGGAGTTACCACGAGCAGGAGACAAGGGAAAATACAGCTACAAATATGAAGAAGAGCTGCGGAAGGGACATGGAAGAGACTTGAGGGCCTCGGATATAAGGCTGCCAGATTAATGGGCTAGATCGACGGGATAATAAGGACTGACAAAACCCAGAGCCAAGAGGAAGGGACGTTGGATGAAGATTGGATCTGTTTGTATTTTTTTTCTACCATTTGAATTGTTTTATAAAATTGATGAATGTTAGAAAAATGTTGGAATGAAATTACTTGGCTTTAGTAAAGATGTTTAAATAATTATGAAAGAATATTATGGTTATGAGAAGTTGGTAAGTTTTAAGCTTTAAGGTTTATTTTATTATAGAAAGATAAGATTAAAACAGTTTAGGGTAACGTAATGACAGAATATTATGAAATATGGAAAGGATTTGCTGGGATAATTAATAACTAGGATACAAAGAAAGGGAGGAGGAGGAGGTCAAAGAAAGAAGGTAATGACAGTTGAGGATTTGAGAATAATGAATTTGTTTTTAAATGTTTTTAATTGTTTGTGACGTATTTTTGTATTTTTTTTCCTGTCACTTTTTCTTATTTTTGAATTTGTATTCATATGGTTGGAAGGGGTTTGGGTTTTTTTCTTTTTCTACCTTGTTAACTATTTTCATTTTGTATTTTCTACTGCTTTTATTTTATAACACTTTGAAAATTTCAATAAATATCTTATAAAAAAAAATTAGCAAGGGACAACCATGATGTTCACTTTCATGTCATGTTTCCAAATATCCATCTTGGAGGAAAGCATATTTCTTTTCATATATAGCCAGGCATTTCTCACGTTTGGAAGTTCATTTCAAATTACAGATTTTTAAGATCTCCTGCAGCAAATGCACACACAGCCATAAATAATTTATTAGTGGAAAGTGGGGGCTCTGTTCATTTTGTTGTCTAAAATACATCGCTTTGCTCTCTATAGACACTATATGCTATGCTATGTGGTATATTATTCCTTTTATACACCAACTTCAAAGGTAAATGGGAAAACAACCCCATGCTCATCTAAGAGGTTACTATTAGTTGAAGAAACAGATTAAAGAAGCAATGGTGACAAAGGCAAAGTCTATATCATGCTTGGATGGAATTAATTTTCTTTTGTTCTCTTTTAGTATTTCTACTTTAAGTTGAAACCATTTAAAAGAAGAAATTTAAAATATTTAAATAATAAAAATAAGCAGTATAATGCAAGGAGATTAAAATACGTCAACACCCATGTGACTTGCCTAAACAAAAATGTTTTAAGCAGGTGCCTAAATGAATACAGTGAAGTTGTCTGATGTTAATAGGCAGCTAAGTGGGCTGAAAGTGAAGCTAGAAAAGCATGTGAAGAAGTTCCCATTTGGCTCTATGTGCATCTCATGGCCAAAGGGCAGTGAATAGAGGAAGTGGTTTTGAGGGCATCTGGAGAAGATTTCAAGACCATTGCTGCACCCACATTGCTGACCCCTGCTGTGGTTGCATAGGGATAATGACAGTTAACCAAATGGACAGATAGAAAAGGCAAACAGAACAGGTTTTGAACCTCTTTGAGGAATGGTGTGCAGTCCAGTACCTGCCACAGTGGTTGATTCTGAAACTTCACTCCTCCCCTGATCATTACTGGTCTGAGTTTGCCTCGGGATGTAGACATGGCATGTAAAGCATGGGCCACAGCATAGACAGCATTGTAGATGTTGTAGCTGTGGCTGGTCATGCTCATTTCAAAGAAAGGACCAGGAAGATTCTCCAGCTTCTCTTGCCCAGTGCAAATATCCCCCTTCACACTGCCAACCACTCGATTCGGAAATACACAGCCAAATGCCTGTTGCCAGAAGTCAAAAATGAAGCCATCTCCTTTTGAGCTGGAAGGGGTTTTGCTCTTGACAAACTGACGAAATCCAGGTGGATCATTAGAGTGAGTTGAGAATGAGAGAACCCCATGGAATATTTCTGTATCCCAAGTCCGTTGATAGACAAAAGAAGTGAGCTCCACCTGGGCTGTCATAATCCATACTTTACCTTTTGTTTTTTTTGAACTTTGTTCCAGTTCTGATAGGTAAGGCAACCATCTAAAAAATGCCAGAGCATATGATTCTCCATAAAACAAGACTACATTGGCTTTGCTATCATTTATTCTGTCATTTATTTTTACTCCCAGTTTAAATATATCGTTAATTTCAGTGACATAAGTAGATTTGTGACTTCTTTCTATGAAGGCAAAACAAATGCCATTCTGGGAAAACAGTGGAACCACAGTTTGCACAAATCTTTCTGCATTCTCATCATAGAAAGTAAGGATCCCAATCCATATCCACCGGAAATGCAGTAGCAAAGACAGGATCCCCTTATACTGGTGGGCTTCCTTGGGCACCATCTGGTAGAAGACAAGGTCTGGGGTTTTAACATTCATAACTGGAGCAGGGCCATATATGAGCTAAACATAGTTGTGGTAGGAGGAGAAAGAGACAGAAGCAACAATAACTTTTTTTTTGTTAGACTTGTGTATTAAGAGCACTGTTGGGGCATTTTCCAATTGGGCCTTCTAATCTTTGCCCTTTGGGTTCCCCATGCTAAGCCCTTTTTGCTAAGCCAAGTGATACTCACCTGCCAATCAGCTGTTATCATTCATCAGGAACTGGCTAGGCCAAAAGGGATGTCTGAAGCAATAATATATGTGCTATCAATACTTGATTTCTTAACTTGGATCTGCCATTAGCGTGGCCCACGTGATTATTTGAAATGTGCGCGTTCATTTATCAGAATATATCTAGATGTGTTAAATTCCCGTAAGATGACAAAGAGATGCATATCTCACCTGTGGAACTTTATAGATATTCAAGATTGTTGCCACATGAAGGGATGTTTGGGGGTCCAGTCCCCCAATGATGGCTAAAAGGTTTTTCTTGATGTCACAGATGTAGTTGGGGACAAATGTTTCCAGCGTGGATATGAGTAACATTGTGGCATGAGAGGTCCATTTGGCGTTGAAATAGCTGTCATAGATGTGGAAGCCTAAAGTGACATTGGGTAAGAGCTGAGGCTTTTCGTTGATCTCCTTCACTGCAAATTGCAAGGCCAGGATGTGCTGGTAATTCTTAGTCACCACTCTAAAAAGAGAGTTTCATTTTCCATCAGAAGAGCATGTAACACCTTGTAAATTTATCACAACACGGTTCTACATCATCCTCATTAGTATTATATTTTACAGCATTTATTTAACTTTTTTTTAAAGGGGAAGAAATTGCCTTTAAAATGTCCCTAATACACATTTTTTAATGCTGGCTTCATCATCTGTGTAGAAGTCCTACCCTTATTTCACTATCTTGGAGCCCTGACGCAAAAGTGATACAGTTATCTACAGAACAATATTACATGTCTTCATTTGATACCTGAATGTTTAAATCAGTGGGGGAAGTGGCAACATTTTCTTCAAATTTGTGGAAATTCCTCCTGATCACATTTCTCTTACAACATATCTCCTTCGACCGAAACATTTGTTCTGCCTCTAGGTCAAGGACGGAGAACCATGGCTCTCCAGATGTTGTTATACTACTATGCCCATTATTATTGAGGGAACTGATGGAGTCCAACAACCACTGCAGGGCCAAAGTTTAGCCACCCCTCCTCTAAAACTGATCACTCCAGTGCCCAAAGAAGGAATCAGAATACAGAAGAGAAATTATTCAGTTCTTACTCTATCTCTTCAAGCAATGTTGGTGGGGGGGTTTCAGTGAATGCTATTGAACTGGAGACGATGATGCTGTGAGAGGCTATGCCACCAATGATGAGCTCTCCTTCCTGATGATACTGATGAAGTGGAGTGTATGGATCATGGACATGGCATTTAACAATGGGAGGCTTGCATATTGCATGAGGCAGTAGAATCAACAGCAAGAGGAACAATGCCACCATTCTTGGTACAATTGCTCTGTATAATAAAAAAAACCCCTTGTAATATTACTTCTTTTGAGATGGAATTAATTTGACCCAATTGTCCTTTTAGCCTGCTCATATGTCTGAAATCTAGACTGTGAAAACTGGAAAAAAATAAAATATTGATAGCGCTGATGGATCCTTGCTGATGGTTTCTGATTCCTAAGTCTAGCCGTGATTGCTGGAGGTAATATATTTTTATCAGCTTCCTCTAACCTTGTATCCCTCAGATGTTTTGGGCTACAGTTCACAGCATTCAAAGCTGGCTACAGGTGATGAGGTTGTGATCCAGAAAAGTCCAAGGGCACCAGACTTTGAAAGGCTCAATTACAGTACCTCTCACAGACTTTCTCATTAACTTTGATAGTGTACTGTGCAAGTCCATGAGGTGGTGTGATAAATGGAAACTTTAATTATAGTGCTTTTGATAATTGAAGGGTAGATAGCCACTTGTGTGTCTTTTTTTATGGACGTTTTTATTTCCACTTAGCTGCATAAGATTTTGAAGAAGAAGAAGAAAATACTGGAAATGTAACCCTTTGGTCTCAAGAGAGGGATGAAATGAACGTGTTTGATCATAACACTGGCCTCCTGAAATTCTGTCTTCTCCAACATGGAACAAATTTTTAATTTATTGGCAGTGCTCAATTTTACCTCTTGTTATTCTTGTATCTCCCGTTCCTTCTCTCCTTTTGTCATTTTTTCCTTGCCAAAAGTTAAACAGTTGTGCCACAAATACATCATTATTTCCCCCTTTCCCTTTCTTTGTGCTTTACAAATAGGAATATAATTTAAGGGCGGACATACTGATTCTTGCCCACCACCCCAATCTCTAAGTGGTGGTAGATTCCTGGGACTTGAGGCGCTCAGCCAGGATTTGTGTTTTCTTTTGGAATGAGGCAGAGCAGAGAGTTTGGCATTTTTAGGATATATGGTTTATTTACACATTATATACGTCCTGAACCTATGATGGGGGGTGTGGTTCACAGCATTAACACCCCTAAAGTCTTTATTTCCCCCCCTCTTAGCTGTAGCCTTGAATTCAAACATTGCTCTCTGACCCTTTCTCCTGCTTGCTGCTTTATTTCTAGGTCGCATCAGTGCAAACTTTCAACTCTAAACCCGGGATTTTTTCCTTTCAACCTATTCAGGGTCCCAACCATTTCCTGTCTCACATAGAGCCCCCTTTCCTTTGTTCTCCCAATGGCCCATCACCCAGGCAGTCACCTCAACACAGGAAGGTAGCCTGGCTTATATTTTAACACTTGCTGGATCCAGGGATTAGAAGGATCTGACATGCAGTCTACTTCTCCCTGTCCCAGTCCAAATTCATAACAGTATATAAAATGATATAATATTAAAATCTATATTGCAAGTCAGCAAGAAAAAGAAATAACAGAATATGGGTAATTCATGTATGATGAATGATTTTATACCATTAGAAAGAGTAATATTTGGAGGTAGCAGATCCCTGTATAGGAATTTTGTTTCATTAAATGTATCATAATGTAGCCCCAAAACTCTCCAAGAGGGATCCTACTACCATCCATGAAGGTGTAAATTTGGAGTTCATTGGAATCCCCTGACCTTCTGCATCAAACAGTGATGGATACTCTGGACTTCTCTTTCCCTATCGCTAACTCACTTGAGGTGCTTCTTCCTAATTGGTTCCCCAGATCTTTCTCTGTTTCTCATTGATAACTTTGTGCTCAATTCCTTGTCAAGCTGTTCCAGCTTGATCAGCAAATTTGATCAGCGAGTGTGGTCTTATATAATGACCCCCCCCAATTCCTCATCTTGACAATGTGACAATGTGTTGGATGGACATAAATTCCCAGCCTGTACACTGAAGCAAAGAAATACTCTTGTGCCTTTTTCAAGGCCTCCTTCTAATTAATAGATCCCTATCATTCAGTTCTGGTCTCAACAAAATAATGTTGTCAGATGTACCAATATAGAAGGCGGGGGGGAGGGGGGAGTTCTGGCTATGCTATTATGCAGATACCCAGGAAGTGCTGGGAGAGGCATGCACACATAATTTACCCATGAACCTCTAAAAACATGCACGTATGAGAAGTGGCTCTGTTTTGAGAGTCAAACTCATGGTGCCCTGAAAATGTGCCTAAACAGTTCTAAACCCAGAAATTCACAACACAGACATTTCAAGAGCAAACTTTTATTACAGATGGGTTCGGGGAAATGAGATTTCAGGCACTATGTTATAATCAATGCAATACAATACTTACTTGGGTGCATTTTAATTATAATATTCTAATTCATTCATACTTCTTAATCTGAAGAGATAAAAGTTCCTTCAATGTGGAAAAGAAAGTGGTGAAACATAACCCTTAGTTACGGAATGCCCCGTGTTGAGAACCTTTCCTGGGGAACCCCACAGGATCACTAGGAGGGGGCCCCTCTTCCTGCCCATTGCCACCAAGGATCCATCTGAATGACCCTTCTCAGTGCTATTTTTCTAGAAAAAGAATTGCCAAAACTCTGTATGAATGCCTCCCTTGTTCTCTTATAATGGCAATGGCGCCCACCTGAGAGGTGACAGAACTGAGTTCCAGTGAGTTCTGGCTGAAAAAAAGCCCGACCTCTTATGTCACTTATGTTGGTATCCTGTCAACTTACCAGCAAACCATGCATATCAGCAACCAACCCAAGAGGCCTTCATGAGTGCCTGCCAGCCAAAGTCATTGCCAGTTGCAATTACAGGTGGTGACCATATTGTGTGTTCCACTACAATGGAGCAGGATGTACATTAACACAGCCACATGCAGAAAAATAAGATGGGATTAGACAGTGTAAAATTGTTCATCTCTACTGCTGAATAGTTGTGGGACAGAGCCTAAGGGCAGAATAATACACTGCCATGACCTAATGATAACAAATGCAGAGTTCATAGTCAGCAGAGGAAAAATCAGGTCTGGAATTGCTGAATATAGGGACATCAGTGCAGTGAAAGAGGGCAAGTAGTGGAGATATGTAGGCAATAGTAGTGCTCAGTGGGCATCTGCACACCCTACTTGATCTGGGGGTGAAATTTAGGGTCCTGGATTGGGCAGACCGAGGGAACAACTACCCTGCCCTGTATTCATCCTTAGAGCAATTTGGGGGAAGGCCTAATATTTAATTGGTATTTTAAAAATTCTGATTAAAGTTGGGAGTGGACAGGGAAAAGAGACATACCATCTCCTTCCCACTTTTTGACTGACAGCAGAGGAGGGTTAAATCCTGTGGAGTGGTTGCCTGAAGAGGATTCTGGGTGCTCCTTTTAAGGGATGCATACAAATCCCTGAACTAAATATTATATCCAGTGACACAGACCCTTGATTTCTTCATCATTTTCTTCTTATTAGGTGTTCCCTATTGTTCAGCTCAGGCCTCAGCAAAATAATGTAACATTTGGGGGAAAAGATGCAACCCAACAAGCCAGCACTGGAGGCTAAGATAGAGAAGATCTCCACAGCCACCATGTATTTCCCCTTTGTGCTCATGTAGGAAGGAACAAAGGATAACCAAACACTACAAAAGACCAACATGCTGAAAGTGATGAACTTGGCTTCGTTGAAACTATCAGGTAATTTCCGGGCAAGGAAGGCCACAGTGAAACTGACCACAGCTAGGAAGCCCATGTAGCCCAAGACACAGTAAAAGAAGGTCGCAGTCCCCTCATTGCACTCCAGTACAATTTCTTCAGCCACTGACTTCATGTCAAGATTAGGGAATGGAGGAGAGATCACCAGCCATACAGTGCAGATGAGTGCTTGAATAAGGGAGCAGGAGAGGACAATAGAGTTTGCTAGTCCCTTCCCCACCCACTTCCTCATCCGGGATCCTGGTTTTGTGGCCATGAAAGCCAGAACCACAGTGATGGTTTTTGCCAGCACACAAGAAACAGCTACTGAAAAGATGATGCCAAAAGCAGTTTGTCGGAGGAGACATGTCACCTTGTATGGATATCCAATGAACAGTAATGCAGAAAGGAAGCAAAGCAAGAGGGAGATGAGCAGAGTGTAGGTGAGTTCCCGGTTGTTGGCTTTCACAACAGGAGTGTCCCTGTGCTTCACAAATATTTCCAGTACCAGTGCTGTAATGAAAGCAAAGGAAAGAGCAGAACAGGCTAAGCTGAGGCCCAGAGGTTCTTCAAAGGACAAGAAGGTTGCACGTTTGGGAAGACATATATTCTTATCTTTGTTTGGATACTTTTCATCTTCACATTCATAGCAGTCATTCATGTCTGTGAAAGAAAAACATGGTCCTTAATCCCAAAAATATGAGCAGCATCCCACTGCCGGTAAGTACATAATTAAAATGATTTTAAAAGTGTGCAAGGAGTTTCAAACAATAAAGACACAACTGATGGAACCGTTCCCTTCTCACCTATCCGATGTATAATACTGATTCAGGCAAAATGCAAGAGGTAGGGCCACAGAGACCCTTCCTCATCTCCGGCTAGAAGCCAACTCAAATTTTCCTATCACTGTTCAAGTTGCTCACATTTAGTTACTTCTTCATTAAGGATCTGAAGAAGTGTGCATGCACACGAAAGCTTATACCAAGAACTAACTTAGTTGGTCTTTAAGGTGCTACTGGAAAGATTTTTTTTATCATCATTAAGGAGTTATTGTGTAATTGAAACTTTGCAAATTTCTACATTTGAAGATTTAATCAACACCTTTCAACTCTTCTCTGGATTTATGTATTTCAAACTTCTCCAAACATTACAGCACAATTCTCTGAAGTTTAAGGGCATCAAAATACATGTTTAATTATGTTACCAAAAAGTAAATGCACATTCAAATATTATTTGTGAAGAAAAATATATATGCCTACACACATTTTGATAGAAAATGCATGATTAAGTATGTAATCAATCAAACAAATCATGGGCAAAAATTTGTGAAAGTTACAGGGATTGAGTCAACTCTAGCCAAAGTGTCAAAACAGATTTCAAGATCTTCTGTAGAAGAACATATCACATTTAGGGAGAAAATCCATGCCAAGAATATGACATAATGCAAGCCTGGCAGCAATTAAGATGGCATAAAGCAGGGGTAGGCAAACTAAGGCCCGGGGGCTGGATGTGGCCCAATCGCCTTCTCAATCCGGCCCACGGACAATCCGGGAATCATCATGTTTTTACATGAGTAGAATGTGTTCTTTTATTTAAAACGCATCTCTGGGTTATTTGTGGGGCATAGGAATTCATTCATTATTATTTTTTCAAAATATAGTCTATCCCCCCACATGGTCTGAGGGACAGAGGGGGAGCCCATGGCTGAAAAAGGTTGCTGACCCCTGGCAAAAAGTACACCAGATCCAAAATCCATTCAGGAGCATGGCTGCTGCTGGTTTAGTGAGCCAAAGCTCGTGAGAGAGAAAACAAGCTTTTAAAATAGTGTTTTATTGGCTTAATCCACGCTGGGTTTCCAGGTCAAGTGACCAAGCTGAATGGGCTTCATGCATTGTATTCTAAGTACACCCCCCCCCGTTTCAACCCCTGTAATACTCCCCTTTTAAGGCTTACACCAGTTTAAGAAGCATATCACTCAGCAAAGCCTGTATGAGGGAGGTATAATGACAAATTTCCAGCTGTTACACAAACCTCCCGGCTCATCTGAAAATCAACTTTATACTAATCCTGTTCAACCTGGTGGATCTTGCTATAGGATTCTTCCTTAATAATAACATTCAACATCTACAATCACAAATTATCACACACACACTTTCCTTAGGTCTCTTTCAGCAAGATTTTTCAATATTTCATGAACTGTCTAAAGGAATCTTGATGAATGCATGTTATATATACTAAATTTCTTACCCTCCTGGTCAGAAATCTTCCCTTCTGGACATGGGATGCAATCGTAGCAGCAAAATGCTTCCCCCTCCTTCACTTTCCTGCAAAAACCAGGGCGGCAGCTTTCAGTACATACAGACTTAGGCTGTGTCTAGAACACAAATGAAAGAGAGAGATGTTTAAAATAAGTGGACTCAAAGAAAAGCTAAAAGGGGAAGTTAAGCTCTTCCTTAAAAGGGATTTGCAAAAGAACAACAACATTCATTTCAGGAATTCATTTAATAGGTTGCTTCAATTCCATTTTGACTCATTTTCTGGCATTTTCCTTTGACTCAATGTGCAAACTCCAATAAATTGGTGGTGGTTTTTGTGTGTGTGTGTTTTGCAGTTACTGTTGTGGATAGTACTTTTTTAATATCCTCTATAGTCCTCTTTCTGCCAAAGTGGCATTAAAGGGTTGTGGTGGTGTCGCTTAATGAAAATTAAACCTCAGAGTTATACACCTGTTATTCCAAACCTTGAAACATGGCATGCATAATCTGACTTGTGATGTCTACAAATGTAAAGCCTCAGTGTCACACACTCGCTATTGTGTGACCAAGCAGCGACAGCCCCAGTCCCCAGGGATCATAAGGAAGGAATAAAGACTCTGACATCATTATATGGAATTAAAATTAGGCCACAACTTTATTAAACTTCCAAATGTAGGAAGACCTTGGCTTAGACCTTGGGCATGTATCCCTCCCAGCCCCCCAGCTGGGGGAACTGGGGCACATCAGGGTAAATGGGATATGGGGGTGCTCTGCGAGATGTAAGTGTAGCAGGCAGCCAAGCCCATATCCCCACACGCAGGGTAGTTCACTGACGACCTTTCAATGTATGGCCAATGACACCCATATATAAAACCCCTTTAAGAGGGGGACCCTGGAATCGCCACTGCAGGGGTGTGACTCACCACTTCAGCCCCCCGCCCTGCCATATAGGGAAGAAAAGACTAAAGGATTCCACCCAAGGCCATAACCTCCAAAGTTGTGACTAATTGCTACGGGGAAGACAAAACCTGCCAATGCAGGAAAATTTATTCCCGGTCCTTCAACAGCAACCAGACATAGGCTGCATCAGCACCCACTAAACAGGAAGAAAAAGTTAACCAGCAAACAATAAAACATTAAACTAAGGGAGGGTTGCGTGGGTGAAGCTCCTGAGCCGACTGCCTGGATACTGTCGGCTCCACCCCCTTATATATATAGGACTGGCCCCACCTTCCGGCAATGAAACTTGACTACTGAGGCTGGGCATGAACCTCTAAAAATGAACACTGAGAGGCAGGCCAGTCCCTGTCTGCCAGTAAATTCCCGGGGAACTGTACCACCTCATGTGATCCCGCAAAAGGCACCCACAATGTAACGTGTGAGTGCTCATTCTAAAACCTTGAAACATGGCATGCATAATCTGACTTGTGAGGTGTGCAAATGTGTCAAAACTTTAAACCAATTTTGTAAAAAGAGCCACAGTGGCGAAAGTGCTGAAAATTGACATAAGGACCTTTTGAAACTGAAATACTGTATTTATATCTGCAATCTATAGGTCTTAACTAGGCAGTCAAAGACATTCCCTTGACAAAGGAACTAGTCCAGCAAACTTCCCTTTATGTATTCTCCCCTCACTGGTGCAGGACCCCAGAATTGTAATGTGAACCAGGGTTTCATCCAGACTGATCCTCCAAACGCATAACAATATATTTGATATCATCAAAATCTATTTAGGATTCACTTCTTCAAGTTGTCAGTTAACATATTCACTTTCAGTGTAACTGGAACCAGTATAGAGACTGTACATTTAGCTTATAACATTAATTCATAGCTTGTTTTAACTTTAATCCAATGTTATAAAGGTTGAACAATGTACAATGAAATTACCTTTTATGTTAAGTTAAAGTGTTCAGTGTTACAAAGGGCTGATGTTCGCATCCTACCTGGTTAAACCAATGGTGCCATTTTATGGCTCCCTCATTGATAGTCAACGCTTGCTGTGGAGGAGCCAGGGAATCCACCCCTCCTACCTTCACTCTCTGAAAGGATTGGTTGGAGAAAACAATCCAATTGGTAATATCAAATCCAGCCAATATCTCCCCATTCTGGTCCAGGGAAATCTTATCCCCAGCGCTGTTGTTAAATGAGATACCCTTCAGAAAATGATGGAGCTTGATAGAAAAAGAAAGAGAAAGTATCGATAAGGCTTCAATTCAGCAAGAGAAAAACATGATGTTCACTTTCATGTCATGTTTCCAAATATCCACCTTGGAGGAAAGCAGTTTTCATCTATATATATATATATATATATGTAGGTTTTGGTGTCTTCGGGTGTCTTCCCGTGTAAGAGTTGGGGTGTCTAGGCGACGTTTCGACGAGGTCTCACTCGTCATCTTCAGGCTGGTGCTTTCGGCTTCTTGTTACTAGAACAGAGCAGGATCTCAGTGTTTGAGTTCCTATAAATACTGTTGAGGGGGTGTGGTGTATAGCCTCCAACGTTCTGGGCAGAGAGGAAGTTCCTAGGTTAATGTGCCTTTTCTTCTTTTGTTCATTAATTACTTGAGGGATATCTTGAGTGATTACTTGAGTGATATTCTGAGTACCACTTAGGAGGGTCATTAGGTGTGGATTAGTTGCTAAAGCTTTCGTGTCTTGACCTCTTGACCTTGTAAAGAGTTTTTCTGAGAAGATGGCTGTACTGCACTTAGTTGTGCTCTGGCTTGGCTTCGTGTATAGGGGCGAGCTGTGGTTTTGTGCCCTGTGCCAGCCAGATCTGTGTAGGGATTGCAGGGGGGTGCAGCATCCGGAGGTGCCACTATGGTTTGGCTACTGGATGGTGTCTGTAATTTATCTGTGGAGAGGGTCTGGGTTTGGGTCTGGTGTGGTTGATTGGAGATGGCGTTCTGTGTGCCTCTGGTTCTGGTGTCGGTTTTTGTGGGGAGGGCTAATTTCCAGATGTCTGGCAGGCGGGACGTGTCGTCACGCTTGTTCATGTTGTGAGGGTGTTTCTCTATCTCGATGGCTTCCATGATTATTCTCTTGTGGTGATGTTCCATGTTAAAGAGCAATTTGGAATCTGCAAAATTAATTTCGTGTCCTGTTTCTTTCATGTGTTGGTAAAGAGAGGAAGTTTTTTCTTCTTTTTTGACGGCATTCTTGTGTTTTATTTTATTTTATCTGTAGCCTCAGAAACCCAAACCTGATGGCTCCCTAGGACACACTATCTACCGGAAAAAAACACACACCAACCGCTACTTACATGCACAATCACACCACCACCCTGCACAAATAAACTCCGTAGCCAAGACTCTCATCTCCAGAACCAAACGCCTGGCTGACAAAGACCACTTGACAACTGAGTTACAGAATCTCTCAAATGTGTTAATCGCCAACGGATACCAGCAAAACAGGGTTACGAAGCTAATCCAAAAAGAAACACCCCCCAAAAACCAAGACACAGAAGAAAACAATGGCATGGCCCTCCTTCCTTATATCAAGGGCACTACAGATAAAATTAGCAAAATCCTCCATAAACACAATATCAAAACAGCCTTTTGCACCAACCAAAAAATAGCCAATATCCTCAGAAACCCAAAAGATAAAATCCAGTTAGAAAACCAAGGGGTCTATGAAATACCCTGCAAAGTCTGCCCAGCCACGTACATTGGACAAACAAACAGACGAATAAATGCACGTATCGCAGAACACAAGAATGCCGTCAAAAAAGAAGAAAAAACTTCCTCTCTTTACCAACACATGAAAGAAACAGGACACGAAATTAATTTTGCAGATTCCAAATTGCTCTTTAACATGGAACATCACCACAAGAGAATAATCATGGAAGCCATCGAGATAGAGAAACACCCTCACAACATGAACAAGCGTGACGACACGTCCCGCCTGCCAGACATCTGGAAATTAGCCCTCCCCACAAAAACCGACACCAGAACCAGAGGCACACAGAACGCCATCTCCAATCAACCACACCAGACCCAAACCCAGACCCTCTCCACAGATAAATTACAGACACCATCCAGTAGCCAAACCATAGTGGCACCTCCGGATGCTGCACCCCCCTGCAATCCCTACACAGATCTGGCTGGCACAGGGCACAAAACCACAGCTCGCCCCTATACACGAAGCCAAGCCAGAGCACAACTAAGTGCAGTACAGCCATCTTCTCAGAAAAACTCTTTACAAGGTCAAGAGGTCAAGACACGAAAGCTTTAGCAACTAATCCACACCTAATGACCCTCCTAAGTGGTACTCAGAATATCACTCAAGTAATCACTCAAGATATCCCTCAAGTAATTAATGAACAAAAGAAGAAAAGGCACATTAACCTAGGAACTTCCTCTCTGCCCAGAACGTTGGAGGCTATACACCACACCCCCTCAACAGTATTTATAGGAACTCAAACACTGAGATCCTGCTCTGTTCTAGTAACAAGAAGCCGAAAGCACCAGCCTGAAGATGACGAGTGAGACCTCGTCGAAACGTCGCCTAGACACCCCAACTCTTACACGGGAAGACACCCGAAGACACCAAAACCTACATTCCTGTACCCGTGAAAATCTACGAAAGCATATATATATATATATATATATATATATATATATATATATATATATATATATATATATATAGATGGTTATATTATATTATATTATATTATATTATATTATATTAATCATATTATATTATATTATATTATATTATATTATATTATATTATATGCCAAGAATTTATCAAATTTGGAAGTTCATTTCAAATACAGATTTTTATGATCTCCGGCAGCAAATGCACACACAGTGATTAAAAACTTTATTAACAGGAAAGTGGGTGCTCTGTTCATTTTGTTGTCTAAAATATATCACTTTGCTCTCTATAGACTTTATATGCTGTGCTATTTGATATATTATACCTTTGATGCTCCTATGTGATATATTACACCTCTGATACTCCAACTTCAGAAGTCAATGGGAAATCAGCCCTATGCTCATCTGAGAGGATGGTATGAATAGTTGAAGCAACAGGTTGAAGAAGGAATAGTGATAAAGGCAAAATCTAGAAGTTGGCTATATCATACTTGGATGGAATTCATTTTCTTTTGTTCTCTTTCAGTATTTCTACTTTACGTTCCAACAGTTTAAAAGAAGAGATTTAAAAGATTTAAAATTAGAAGTAAAATGCAAGGAATGTGAACGTAAAATATGTGCCTTGCCGAAACAAAAATATTTTAAGCAGGTGCCTAAATGAATACAGTGAAGGTGTCTGTCTGATGTCAATAGGCAGGGACCTCTAGTAGGCTGAATCTTAAGCTAGAAAAGCATGTGGAGAAGTTCCCATTTGGCTTTAAATGCATTTCAAGAGAGATAAAGCATCCATGTGCATCTCATGGCCAAAGGGCAGTGAATAGAGGAAGTGGTTTGGGGGCACCTGGGGAAGATTTCAAGAGCATTGCTGCCCCCACATTGCTGACCCCTGCTATGGTTGCATAGGAAAAGTTACAATTAGCAACGGTATAAAACCAAAGGCTTTTGAAGCTTTTTCAGGAAGGATTTTCAGCCCAGTACCCGCCACAGCGGTTGTTTCTGAAAGCAGTATAATGTAAGGAGATTAAAATACATCAACACACATGTAACTTGCCTAATCAAAAATGTTTTAAGCAGGTGCCTAAATGAATGCAGTAAAGGTCTCTGTCTGATGTT
This sequence comes from Podarcis bocagei, assembly GCF_964188305.1. Taxonomy (NCBI): domain Eukaryota; kingdom Metazoa; phylum Chordata; class Lepidosauria; order Squamata; family Lacertidae; genus Podarcis; species Podarcis bocagei. The sequence continues at coordinate 44,651,871 of NC_138138.1, read as the reverse complement.
AATAGGCAGTGAAGTCCAGTGGGCTGAAAGTGAAGCTAGAAAAGCATGTGAAGAAGTTCCCATTTAGCTCTATGTGCATCTCATGGCCAAAGGGCAGTGAATAGAGGAAGTGGTTTTGAAGGCATCTGGAGAAGATTTCAAGACCATTGCTGCACCCACATTGCTCACCCCTGCTGTGGTTGCATAGGGATAATGACAGTTAACCAAATGGACAGATAGAAAAGGCAAACAGAACAGGTTTTGAACCTCTTTGAGGAAGGGTGTGCAGTCCAGTACCTGCCACAGTGGCTGATTCGGAAGCTTCATTCCTCCCCTGATCATTACTGGTCTGTGTTTGCCTCGGGATGTAGACATGGCATGTAAAGCATGGGCCACAGCATAGACAGCATTGTAGATGTTGTAGCTGTGGCTGGTCATGCTCATTTCAAAGAAAGGACCAGGAAGATTCTCCAGCTTCTCTTGCCCAGTGCAAATATCCCCCTTCACACTGCCAACAACTTGATTTGGAAATACACAGCCAAATGCCTGTTGCCAGAAGTCCAAAATGAAGCCATCTCCTTTCGGGTTGGAAGGGGTTTTGCTCTTGACAAACTGGCGAAATCCTGGTGGATCATTAGAGTGAGTTGAGAATGAGAGAACCCCATGGAGTATTTCTGTATCCCATGTCCGTTGATAGACAAAAGAAGTGAGCTCCACCTGGGCTGTCATAATCCACACTTTAGCTTTTGGCTTATTTGAACTTTGTTCCAGTTCTGATAGGTAAGGCAACCATCTAAAATATGCCAGAGCATATGATTCTCCATAAGCCAACACTACATTGGCTTTGCTATCGTTTATTCTGTCATGAATTTTTGCCCCCAGTTTAAACATATCATTCATTTCCGTGAGATAAGTAAGTTTGTCACTTCTTTCTATGAAGGCAAAACAGATGCCATTCTTCGAAAAAAATGGAACCACAGTTTGCACAAATCTTTCTGCATTCTCATCATAGAATGTTAGGATTCCGATCCATATCCACCTAAAATGCAGAAGCAAAGACAGGATCCCCTTATACTGGTGGGTTTCCTTGGGCACCATCTGGTAGAAGAAAAGGCCTGGAGTTTTATCATTCATCACTGGAGCAGGGCCATATATGAGCTAAACGTAGTTGTGATATTAGGAGAAAGAGACAGAAGCAGAAATAGCTTTTATTTTTTAGATTTATGTATTGAGAGCAACATTGGGGCAACTTCACACTGGGCCTTGTAATCCTCGCCATTTGGCCTGTGCATGCTATTTTTGCTAAGCCAAGTGACACTCACCTGCCTATCAGCTGTTATCATATAGCAGTCAATGGCTAGGCCAAAGGGAACGTCTGAAGCAAAACAATACATGCTATCAAGACTTTATCTCTTAGCTTGGATAACCATGGAAAAGCATGGTTATTTGAAATGTGCACATTAAATATCCAGTGCTTTTTTTAAAAAGAAAAGTTTATGGGTACTGTCATTTTGACTCAGGAAAATCACCATTTTAAAGTTCAAATCGAGAACAATAAATACAGTAAATGGACAAAAGTACAAATATTCACAAAATATTTAGGCATATGAGTACCCCTGCATCCACCCAGAAAAAAAGAACTGTATATATCCAAATTTATCTTGATGTGCAAAGTTCCCATAAGTTGACAGAGGTATATATATATTACCTGTGGAACCTTATAGATATCCAAGACTGTTGCCACATGAAGGGAAGTTTGGGAGTCCAGTCCCCCAATGATGGCTATCAAGTTCTTCTTGATGTCACAGATGTAGTTGGGGACAAATGTTTCCAGTGTGGATATGAGTAACATTGTGGCATAAAAGGTCCATTTCACATTGAAATAGCTGTCATAGATGCGGAAGCCTAAAGTGACATTGGGTAAGAGCTGAGGGTTTTTGTTGATCTCCTTCACTGCAAATTGCAAGGCCAGGATGTGCTGGTAGTTCTTAGGTACCACACTAAAAGAGAATTTCATTTTCTATCAGAAGAGTATGTAACACTTTGTAAAGTTATCATTTCTCAGTTCTACATAATCCTCATTAGTATTATTTATTACTGCAATTATTTAACTATTTTCTCAGTTGAGGAAACTATTGAACAGGTATCACTACTAGTCATCCTCCTTGCCTAGAATTGTAGAAAAGGGATGGACGTGAAATTCTATGGGTGTGGAATGCAGACTTCAAAATGTTCCTGGTCTACATTTTTAAGGCAGGCTTCATAATTTGTGTAGAAGTCCTGCCCTTATTTCATTGTCTTGGGACCTGGAAGCAAAAGTGATGCAGTTATTTCCACAACAATATTACATGTCTTCATATGATACCTGAATGTTTGATTTAGTGGGGAAAGTGGTACTACAATGCCTATTATTATTGATTGACACTGTTGATGGGAACTGATGGAGTCCAGAGCCACAGTTTAGCTACCGTTCTCCTATAACTAATCGCTCCGGTGTCCAAAGAAGGAATCAGAATACAGAAGAGAAGTTATTCAATTCTTACTTTAGCCCTTCAAACAATGTTGGTAGGGGTTTTTCAGCGAAGGGTACTGAACTGGAGACGATGATGTTTTGAGAGGCTATGCCACCAATGATGAGGTCTCCTTCCTGATGATACTGATGAAGTGGAGTATATGGATCATGGACATGGCATTTAAGAATTTGAGGTTTGCATATTACATGACGAGGTAGAAACAGAAGTAAGACCAATAATGCCACCATCTTTAGTACAATTTTCCCCTATACTCTTAAGATCCCCCTAGTACTATCACAGCTTTTGAGAGTGAAGTAGTCTCATCTAATTGTCCTTTTAGTCTGCTCTTATGTCAGAAATCCAGACTGAAAACTGGAGAGAGAAAAGTGATGACACTGATGGATCCTTGCTGGTTTCTGATTCCTAAGTCTAGCTGTGATTGGTGGAGGTAATATATTTTTATCAGGCTTCTCCAACCTTATATCCTTCAGATGTTTTGGACTACAATTCACAGCATTCAAAGCTGGCTAAAGGTGATGGGGTTGTGATCCAAAACTGTCCAAGGGCACCAGGCTTTGAAAGGCTCAATTATGGCACCTTTCACAGACTTTTTCAATTAGCTTTGATAGTGTTCTGTGCAAGTCCATGAGGTGGTTAGACAAGAGGGAACATTAATTACAGTTCTTTCGATAATTGAAGGCAGGATAGTCACTTGTGTGTCTTTCTTAACAGAAGTTTTAATTTCCTCTTAGCTGCATGCAGTTTGGGCTTACAATAATGAACTATAAGAAAGAAAATTCTGGAAAGACAACCCTTTGGTCTCAAGAGAGGGAGAAAATGAACATGTTTGATCACAGCACTGGCCTCTTGAAATTCTGACCTGGAAAGAAGAAACCTACGGAGAGGTTTCTTCCACTACTTACATTGCATGCAATGTTCACATGAAAGTACAGCAACTGCATTAGTTTGTCTCCTTGTTTTGCCAACGAATGGGAGAAAAACTCCAGTTTTTATGCTGGAGAAACTAAAATGAGGCATTTGTAATGTCTCCACCAACACGAAAACACATTTCTAATTCATTGGCAAGTGCTCAATATTACCTCTTCTTGTGTCTCTTTTTGCTTATCTCATTTTGTCACTTCTTTCCTTGCCAAAATTTAAATGGTTGTGCCAGAAATACTTTTTTATTTTTCCCCTTTCTCTTTCTTTGCACTTTACAAACGGGAATACAATTTAATGGCAGACATACTTATTCTTGCACACTACCCTGATCTCTATGTGGTGTGAGAGTCCTGGGGCTTCATGTGCTCACCCAGCCTTTGTGATTCCTTTTGGAATGAGGCACAGCAGAGACGGTGGCGTTTTTAGGATATATGGTTGATTTCCACATATATACAACCTGTGCCTATGATGGATGTGTTCACAGCATTAGCACCCCTTAATGGTGTACTTTTTGTCATAGCTGTAGCCTTTGGATTCAAACAGATATCAAACATTGCTCTGTGCCTCTTTCTCCAGCTTTCTGCTTTATTCCATGTCACATCGCTGCAAACTACCAACTCTAAACCCAGGCTTTGTACTTCCAACCAATTGAGAGAGGAGCCCCAACCATTTCATGTCTTTCATACAGCCTCCTTTCTTTTGTTCTCCTAATGGCCCATCACCCAGGCAATCATCTCAACACAGGGAGGTACCCTCGCTTAAATTTTATATATTTTAATACTTGCTGGATCCAGGGGATTTTACATGCAGCCTACTTCTCATTGTCCCAGCCCAAATTCATAACAGTGTATAAAATGATACAATATTAAAAGCTAAAATACACAAGACCAAGACCAAGAAATAGCAGAATATAAGCTGTTCAAGTCCAATGAATGATTGTATACCATTAGAAAGAGTAATATTTGATGGTAGAAGATCCTTGTATAGGAATTTTATTTCATTAGATGTATTCTAATGTGACTCCAACTCTCCTAGTGGGATCCTACTACCATGCATGAAGGTGTAAATGTGGAGTTCATTGGAATCTCCCGACCTTCTTCATTAAACAGTGCTAGGTCCTTCATAAACCTTATACTACTTGGGGTTTTTATGTGCTGTTTAAGGGATAGCCACTGACTTATCCTAAAAATCTACACTGGAGTGGGGCAGGATTTATATTAACACAGCCACATGCAGAAAAATAAGATGGGATTAGACAGGGTAAAACTGTTCATCTCTAGCGTAGAAAAGTTGTGGGAAAGAGCATCAGGGCAGAATAGTACAGTGCTGAAGCCTAAGGGTTAAATCCTGTGGGGTGGCAGACTGGGTGCTTCTTTTCAGGGATACATGCAAATTGCTTTCTAGATATTATAACCAGTGACACAGATTTTTGATTTCTTCAGAATTTTCTTCTTATTAGATGCTCCCTATTGTTCAGCTCAGGCCTCAGCAAAATAATGTAACATTTTGGGGAAAAGATGCAACCCAACAAGCCAGCACTGGAGGCTAAGATAGAGAAGATCTTCACAGCCACCATGTATTTCCCCTTTGTGCTCATGTAGGTAGGAACAAAGGATAACCAAACACTGCAAAAAACCAACATGCTAAAAGTGATGAACTTGGCTTCGTTGAAACTGTCAGGTAATTTCCGGGCAAGGAAAGCCACAGTGAAACTGACCATAGCTAGGAAGCCCATGTAGCCCAAGACACAGTAAAAGAAGGTCACAGTCCCCTCATTGCACTCCAGTACAATTTCTTCAGGCAGCGACTTCATATCAACATTAGGGAATGGAGGAGAGATCACCAGCCACAGAGTGCAGATGAGTGCTTGGATAAGGGAGCAGGAGAGGACAATAGAGTTTGCCAGTCCCTTCCCCACCCACTTCCTCATCCGGGATCCTGGTTTTGTGGCCATGAAAGCCAGAACCACAGTGATGGTTTTTGCCAACACACAAGAAACAGCCACTGAGAAGATGATGCCAAAGGCAGTTTGTCGGAGGAGACACGTCACCTTGTCCGGATATCCAATGAACAGTAATGCAGAAAGGAAGCAAAGCAAGAGGGAGATGAGCAGAGCGTAGGTGAGGTCCCGGTTGTTGGCTTTCACAATAGGAGTGTCCCTGTGCTTCACAAATATTTCCAGTACCAGTGCTGTAATGAAAGCAAAGGAAAGACCAGAACAGGCTAACCTGAGGCCCATAGGTTCTTCAAAGGACAAGAAACTTCTACTCTTGGGAATACATATATTCTTATCTTTGTTTGGATACTTTTCATCTTCACATTCATAGCAGTCATTCATGTCTGACAAAGAAAAACATGGTCCTTAATCCCAAAAATTATGACCAACATGCCACTACTCTTCCTCTATTTTTTTATTTTATTTCAAAATTTTGGACTAGTTTTTAAAAATTAAAGTAGGACCTTTATAATACATAATTAAAATGATTTACAGAGTGTTCAAGGAGTTCCAAACAATAAATATTAAAAATGATAGACCCATGCCCATTTCACCTATCCAATGTAGAATACTGACAAAAAGCACGAGGGCCACCGTGACACTTCTTGATCTACAGCTAGAAGCCAACTCAAAATTTTCTGTCACTGTTCTATTATTCATTCATTCAATTTATACACCCGTTGTGAAGGTCTCACAATAAGATCAACCAACGGCCTGGTTAAGAAGGCATTCAATAGATGGGGAGCCCCTGCAGAGAAGGCCCATTCTCATGTAGCCACCCTCCGGACCTCTTGAGGAGGAGACGCACGAAAGAGGGCCTCAGAAGATGATCTCAGGGACCGGGTAGGTTCATATGAGAAGAGGCGGTCCTTGAGGTATTGCAGTCCTGAGTCATTTACGGCTTTATAGGTCAAAACCAGCACTTCGAATTGGGCCTGGAAACTAATTGGTAGCAGTTGGACCAGGATCAGTGTAATATGGTCAAACTGTCCTGCTCTAGTGAGCAACCTGGCCGCTGAATTCTGCACTAGCTGAAGTTTTTGAACCGTCTTCAGAGGCAGTCCTACATATAACACAGTGCAGTAATTTAACCTTGAAGTTACCAGAGCATAGACAACAGTAGTTAGGGTATCCCAGTCCAGATAGGAGCATAGCTGGGTCACCAGCTGAAGCTGATGGAAGGCACTCTGGGCTACTGAGGCCACCTGAGCCCTGAGCGACAGCAAAGGATCCAGGAGTACCCCTATGCTACGAATCTGCTCCTTCAGAGGAAGTCTAACCCCATCAGGAGCAGGTGATCTCCCAGCCATCTTGTCTAGGGAACCACCCACTAACAGTGCCTCAGTCTTATCTGGATTGAACTTCAGTTTGTTGGCTCTCATCCAGTCCATTACCAAGGCAAGACACTGGTCCAGCACTTCCACTGCTTCATCTGCAGATGTAAAGGAGAAATAGAGCTGAGTGTCATCAGCATACTGCTGACAACGTACTCCGAACCTCCGAATAACCCCACCCAGCGGTTTCGTATAGATGTTAAACAACATGACGGATAGGATTGAGCCCTGCGGAATCCCACATTGAAGGTTCCACGGGGCTGAAAAGCACCCCCCAAGTAACACCCTCTGGGAACGACCATCCAAGAAGGACTGGAACCACCTCAAAGCGGTGCCACCCAACCCTAGTTCGGAGAGTCGCTCCACAAGGATACAATGGTTGATGGTATTGAAAGCTGCTGAGAGGTTGAGAAGAATGAACAGGGACATGTTTCCCTTGTCTCTCTCTTGACAGAGGTCATCATAAAGCAGTTTCTGTGCCATAACCAGGCCTAAACCCCAATTGAAATGGATCCAGAAGATCAGTTTCTTCCAAAACCACCTGGATCTGGTCTGTGACCACTCACTTCAGAACCTTGCCCACACTTGGTAGTTGCTCACACTTAGTAAAGGTAAAGGTAAAGGTACCCCTGCCTGTACGGGCCAGTCGTGACCGACTCTGGGGTTGCGCGCCCATCTCCGGGTCATGTGGCCAGTGTGATGAAGGACCGAAGGATGGGAGCTCACCCCGCCGCGGGGATTCGAACCGCCGACCATACGATCGGCAAGTCCTAGGCGCTGAAGTTTTACCCACAGCGCCACCCACTCACACTTACTCCTTAATTAAGGAATGATAGTGTAATTCAGTCTTTGCAAATTTCTACATTTGATTACCTAATCAACACCTTTTAACTGTTTTCTGTTTCACACTTCATCAAACATTACGACACAATTCTCTGAAGTTGAAGTGCATCAGAATACATGTTTAAATATGTTACCAGAAAGTAAATGCACATTCAAATATTATTTTAAGGAAAACTATATTATTTGTAAGCCTGGATGAGGGTGATATGATTACATACTTCCAGCTGTTACAGAACCCTCCTGGCTCATCTGAAAATCCACTTTATACTAATCCTGGTGGATCTTTCTATAGGATTCTTCCTTATTAACAGCATTCAACATCCACAATCACAAATTATCACACACACACACACACACACTTTCATTAGTCCCTCTTCAGCAAGATTTCTCAATATTTCATAAACTGTCAAATGGAATCTTGGTGAATGCATCATTTCATATGCATGTTCTCGATTAGAGGCAACAAGCTATAAATATATGCAGTAAATTTCTTACCCTCTTTGTCTGAAATCTTCCCTTCTGGACATGGGATGCAATCATAGCAGCAAAATGCTTCCCCCTCCTTCACCTTCCTGCAAAAACCAGGGCGGCAGGTCTCAGTACATACAGACTTAGGCTGTGTCTAATACACAAATGAGATATATATATATATGTTTAAAATAAGTGAGTTCAAAGAAAAGCTAAAAGGAAAAGTTAAGCTCTTCCTTAAAAGGGATTTGCAAAAGAACAACAGCATTCATTTCAGGAATTCATTTAATAGGTTGTTTCAATTCCATTTTGACTCATTTTCTGGCATTTTCCATTTACTCAACGTGCAAACTCCAATAAATTGTTGTGTTTTTTTGCAGTTACTTTTGTGGATAGTAATGTTTTTTATATCCTCTATAGCAAGCACAGGCAAACTCCGGCCCTCCAGATGTTTGGGACTACAATTCCAAATGGACCCCTGTTTTACTGAAATATTTGTACCTGCAAGCCATAGATAGGTTTCTTTCTAATTTTGGTGAAAACCACTGATGCAATTTGTTCAGGCTTGTCAAGAATGACACACTTTCATTGGTTGACAAAGGTCAGAGTTGTTCAAACACGACTAATGCTTTACTTTTTTATAAAACTATTAATAGATTTTTGAGAAACGAACAATTGAACAACATAATTAATGTATTCCTTGCCCATTAAAGCATATGGGAGCTAGAAGCAACCTTTTATTTTTTATCTTAATGCAATTCTATTTTTAAAATTATCTTGTGAATTAAACAAACTGTGTGGTGTGATCCAATGTATTTTTGTGCAATCTGTATTATATTATCATCACACATCCTTGCCTTGAGTCTTTTAGCAAGCCACAATAGAGAGCCACCGCTCTATAAGTGATGGCAGGTGACTCCACTGAGCTATTCAACTGTGGGCTTCATATCAGTATCAAAGGGGGAACATTCAGATGCCCTTGAAAATGATCCTTAGTGACTGCCAGAGGGTACCAAGGTAAAGGGAGGTGTAAGGACTCCCTTGTTGATGATATTGTACAAAACATTTTAAACACCAAAGACCTTACTTTGTTCTTTACTTCTGTCTAGGAATATAGTTTGGGACTCGGGTGGCGCTGTGGGTAAAACCTCAGCGCCTAGGGCTTGCCGAGCGCATGGTCGGCGGTTCGAATCCCCGCGGCGGGGTGAGCTCCTGTCCTTCAGTCCCAGCTCCTGCCCACCTAGCAGTTCGAAAGCACCCCTAAGTGCAAGTAGATAAATAGGTACCACTTTATAGCGGGAAGGTAAACGGTGTTTCCGTGTGCTGCGCTGGTGCTGGCTCGCCAGAGCAGCTTCGTCACGCTGGCCACGTGACCCGGAAGTGTCTCCGGACAGTGCTGGCCCCCGGCCTCTTAAGTGAGATGGGCGCACAACCCTAGAGTCGGACACGACTGGCCCGTACGGGCAGGGGTACCTTTACCTTTAGGAATATAACAACCAGAGGTTATAGGGATTAAGCTTTTGTTATGGGACTTAAGTAAAAGTTGATGTCACATCATGTTTGTTCCTTATCAAAGCATTGTCATAAATTTGGGACATAGGCACAGATGTGTGGCAGCCCACATATTTCAGATACTATCTAGGTCGGCCGATTGGGTACAATTTGTATTTATATTGTTATATGGCATACCAGCCTCTGAGCAGTGAGAGAATCTGGGGTGATTTACGCAGGAGTTTGATTTCCTTTTATTGAAGGTCAGTGGAGACCACAGTGTCTTTAATATATATGGCTTTATTTAAACATTTTAAATTACGGCTTTATTTAAACTAGTTCAGCACAGAGAACCTGGGTTTCACCCAGACTGATCCTTCAAACTCATAACAATAAATTGAATATCAACAAAATCTTTTTAGGATTCACTTCTTCATATTGTCAGTTAATATATTCATTTTCAGTGTAACAGGAACCAGTATAGAGGCTGTGCATTTAGCTTATAACATTAATACATAGCTTGTGCTATTTTTAATCCGATTTTATAAAGGCTGAAAAATGCACAATGAAATTATCTTTGTATGTTATGTTAAAGTGTTTGCATTAACAAATGGCTGATGTTTGCATCCTACCTGGTTAAACCAATGGTGCCATTTTATGGCTCCCTCATTGATGGTCAATGCTTGCTGTGGAGGAGCCAGGGAATCCACCCTTCCTACCTTCACTCTCTGAAAGGATTGGTTGGAGGAAACAATCCAATTGGTGATATCAAATCCAGCTAGTATCTCCCCATTCTGGTCCAAGGAAATCTTATCTCCAGCACTGTTGTTAAATGAGATACCCCTCAGAAAATAATGGAGCTAGATAGAAAAAGGAAGAGAAAGTATAGAAAGGCTTCAATTCAGCAAGGGACAATCATGATGTTCACTTTCATCGCAAGTTTTTTTTTTAATATTTAATCAATTTTTTGATACAAACATCAACTGCAAAAGACATATACTGAAACACCATAATAAGAGTAATAGCACAATTTGACAATTCAGATTTGGATACACTGATATACCTATGACTATACCTTTTTAAAAACAACAACAGTACTTTCCCACCTCTCTCGCCTCCCTCTACTTCCCACCACTATTCGCCTTATCACTTAAATATTCGTTCCAGATTTCTTCATATTTTTCCATTCTTATTTTGCGTCGTCATACAATTCGTTTGTATGTAGCTAATCTGTCCATGGGGTCACGAAGAGTCGGACACGACTAAACGACTAAACAACAACAACAACAACAAATCTGTCCATATATCAATCCATGTGATCAATGGAATCTTTTTGCGGCTCTTCCATTTCATCAAAACAAGGTTTTTTGCTTCCAATATAGCACAGTACATCCAATTTTTTTTTACCCCTTGAAATCTCCCACGTTTCCAAAATATAATTTAGAATTAAATTCAGTTCCCATAAATAACAATTTCTTTTTATTCCTCCTCACCTCACACCAAAACGATCTTATAATCGGGCAGTTAATAAACATGTGTATTAAGTTCACATTTTTACTCCCACATCTCCAGCAATTGTCTGCACTTGTTATTTTCTTCTGGTATAGTTTTTCTGGAGTCCAGTGGACTCTGAATATTATTTTCTGTTGAATAAGTCTTAGTCTTAGATCCATAGAGGCTATTTCTGTTGATTTTATATTTGACTCCCATATATCATTTGTCATCTGTACCCCTAACTCTTCACTCCATTTTTGTCTATCATATTCTAAATCGTATTTCTCCTGTTGAGTAGAGTTTATATAGTGCAAGTGTAGGGTTTTTTGCTTTTGTTGCAGAGATTAAATCTTGTAGTAGCATGGGTGTTTCTGATGCTGCAATAGCATCAGGGCCAAACTGCCTTTCCAACATAGGTTTCAATTGGATGTATTGCCATTGTGTTTCACTGGTTAATCCGTACTTTACTTGCAAAGTCTTATATTCCACAAATTTGTAATTTTCATCAGTTAATTGATTCAATGTCAAAATACCTTTTCTTCATCCAATTTGCCAAATTATTACTTGATTTCCAATTTTTAATTTTGGGTTGGCTCATATTGTTAATTTCTCATGCTGATAGGGGTCATCATTATTTTTATTTATATTCATCCAAATTTTTATAGGTGCTGTAATAGTCTCCAGGATAATAGGATATTTCATAAAATTGGAGCCGAGTTTAGTCCACCCTTCAAGAGGTTCAAAGAAACTATATTCAAGAGTAGCCCAATTGGGAATCATGCTAGCTCTCCAATAATTAGTCTTACTCAACAGGTAAGCCTGGTGGTCCAGTTCCAGATTTGGGAACCCAAAACTGCTTTCCTTATTTGGAAGTTGCATTTTATTTAGTGATAGTTTTGGTGGCTTTGTACCCCACAGGCATGATCTAAATAGCTGATTTATTTTTTGTAAGTATAGTTTGGGAATATATTTTGTTAATCCTCTTAGAATGTATAAAAGCTTTGGAACAACATTCATTTTGAGGACATTAACCTTTCCCTCAAAGGGAGAGGTTTAGAGGTCCCCACCTTTCAATATCAAAAGAAATCTCATTTATAATTTGATTCAAATTTAATTTTACAATTTGGTCTATATCTGATGAAATCATTATGCCCAAGAATTTAATAAAGTCTTTGCACATCCTAAACTGATGGTTTCTATACAATGTAGCCCTTGGCCCTATTGGTAAAATCTCTGATTTTGTCAAATTTATGGAATATCCCAATATCCTGACAAAGATTTTTATTTTCTCCATAATTTTTGGAATTGTTATGAAATATCAACATTGGAGTAAAGCAGATTTTTTTATTTCTTCTATTTTTATATCTATAATATTTAAGCCAAGACTTTCTCACATTTTAAAGTTCATTTTAAATTACAGATTTTTATGATCTCCAGCAGCATCTGAACACAGAGCCATAAAACCTTTATTGACAAAAAGTGGATGCTTTATTATTATGGAATTAAAAAGAGGGCAAAATTCCCCATTGAAAGGGAAATCAAATGAGAATTTATTAAAAGTTAAAGATATATTAGAAAAGGGCAGAGATATTAAAAGATTATTTTGAAATCAATTTGAAACAGGAGACAAAATTTGAGAAACAATTTGAGCTGGCTAATAGACCAGGGAAATTATTCGCATGGCAAATGAGAACAAAGGCAAGCGATAGCCTGTATAAATAAAATTAATGTAGCAGGTAGAGTTGTGGAAAGTCCTAAAGAAATAAGAGACCAATTTGTGTGTTTTTATACGGAATTATTTTGTGGGAAATGGGGTAATTTAGATGAAATGCAAAAACATCTATAGGACAGTGGAATGTCTAAAATACCAATAGATAAAATGACAACTTTGAATGCACCGGTTTCAATGATGGAATTACAGCAAGCAATTTTACAGGAAAAGCCTTTGAAAGCACCAGGATCTGATGGTCTTTCAGCAATATACTATAAGAAGTTGCAGAAGTATCTAATACAACAATTAAAGGACATTATGAATATGATTTTAAATATAGGGGAGCTGCCAGAATCCTGGAAGAATGCTTATATAACTTTGATTTCTAAACAAGACAGAGATCCTGACCAGCAAAAAAAATTATCAACCTATATCTTTGTGGAATAATAATTATAAGCTTTTTGCAAACATATTAGCAAATAGGTTGAAACAGGTATTAAAAGAGGTAATCCACCATGACCAGCTGGATTTTCCCCAAAAAGACAAATGAAAGATAATATTAGAAATGTAATTGATATATGAGAATACTTGCAAGTGAGAAATGAAAAACAATTGGATTTAATGTTTCTCGATGCCAAGAAAGCATTTTATAATCGCTCCAGGGATTTTACGTTTAAAGTCTTAGAACATATGAGTTGTGGAGACACTTTTATAAAAGGAGTTAAGGCAATATATACAAAACAGTCAGCTAAGTTGATAGTAAATAGTGTCCTGACTGAGAACTGTAAAATAACTAAAGGAATGAGACAAAGCTGCCCATTGTCACATTTGTTGTTTATAAGAGTTTTAGAAGTACTGGTGCAAAGAATAAGAAGTAATCAAGATATTAAAACATAAGATTGGGAAAGAGACATTGCGTGTTGAGTCCCACAGTTGCCACCCCCCAATAATTCACACTTCACACATCAATTTTTGTTTGGGTTTTTGGCATAATTTTGGCCACAACTTTATTTAAATACAAAATATGTGAGTGGTTGCTTAGGCATTGGTTTATGACTATCTGTCCATGCCCTCAGGGACAGAGCTGGCATTCCGGACACCAGCGGAAGCCTTAGTGGGAAACAAGTATTGGGTGAGCAAATGAAGCTGGGCATCAGTCCCTCACTACTCACCCTCATGTTCCTTTGGGGCTTGCACGGCCCAAGTCCGATGCCAGGGACAAGGACGAAAAGAATGGCAAGCCCCTGGATTCCTTTAACGGAATTCCCTTCGCATCATTTGGAGGGGTAGGCACTTACCCCTCCAAGAACCACCTTAACCAATGCCTAACCGCCAACCTTACAAGTTGTGACGATTTGCTACGCAGTAGGCGAAAACCAATGGCACCAGCCAATCAGCCAATGGCAAAATTCCTACTGTGCCCCCGCACCAAGGCGGACGACACCATGACAGGCAATAGCAAGGTCAAGCGATCAGGAAAACCTCCTATTAAAGGGAGGGAGGGCGGGTGATCCGAAAGCAGAACGGCCAAGAGGAAGTCCAACCCCTGGCTCCCTATATTTATAGACTCTACCCCTCCTCTGAATTTAGCAACATACAGAACTCCCCAGCAACCCAATATTAACCCTTTAACAGGCTTGGATTTTCTCAAATCTGCCTAGTCATGGCAAGGTGGCATGTTTCCCCAACCGCAACCCGTGCTCTCTGGTTAAGGAGAACACGCTTTGCGTGTTGAGTCCCACAGTTGCCACCCCCCAATAATTCACACTTCACACATCAATTTTTGTTTGGGTTTTTGGCATAATTTTGGCCACAACTTTATTCAAATACAAAATGTGAGTGGTTGCTTAGGCATTGGTTTATGACTATCTGTCCATGCCCTCAGGGACAGAGCTGGCATTCCGGACACCAGCGGAAGCCTTAGTGGGAAACAAGTATTGGGTGAGCAAATGAAGCTGGGCATCAGTCCCTCACTACTCACCCTCATGTTCCTTTGGGGCTTGCACGGCCCAAGTCCGATGCCAGGGACAAGGACGAAAAGAATGGCAAGCCCCTGGATTCCTTTAACGGAATTCCCTTCGCATCATTTGGAGGGGTAGGCACTTACCCCTCCAAGAACCACCTTAACCAATGCCTAACCGCCATGGAGCCTCAAGCTCACCGCCAAACCACTCACAGCCCCAGCCAAGCCCTTAGCTTAGCCACCACTGCACCTAGCCAAGCCTCGTTCCCAGAGGCAGAAAGATGCACCCCATCAGCCCTAAAAAGGGGCATAGCTTGAAACAGTATCGCCGGATGGGAAATCACATCACCATCCAACTCAAAAATCTTCTTAGCCACCGCAGAATTGATGCGTTTCCTGGCCCTTTCTGTGGCTGCCGGGCAACGACTGCCCAACCAAATGCGGCGTTGCAATAGCTTAGACCAAAATATCTTAGCTGACGGCACCAATGTTCACAGCATCTCCAAGTCACTCAAAATTGCAGCACGAAGTGAAAGACAGTCCACGGATACCAGGTCGTTCTCACCCAGCTGCACCACGATAGCCGTGGGCGGCCCTTCCAAGAGCAACTGCCTCCGAATCCTTGGCAGGAACTCAGACCAGCGCATTCCCCGCCTGGACAGCCACGACAGCTGCACATGTGGAGGGAAGCCGAGACCTGGACCCAGCCTGGACTGCCGTGCTGCGACACCAGCCCAATGGATGATGCTGTGCCCTACCAACCAGATGCGAACAGCCGCCAGACCTGAGATAAACAAAAACAAACAGTATAAGAGTCCGAGAGTACTAACGAACATAGCCCCAAAAGGCATTCGACTTCCAGCGCCCCAAATCCTTTATCCTGGCGGCCGACAAACCCCAATGAGCAGCCGTTGTTGCAGCCCCAATCCTAAAGGAGTGAGGGGCGAAACCATCCGACGTGCCGTCACAAGCGAGAATCGCTTTATGCATCACCTGTGCAAACTGGCGTCTCGTTAGGGGCGACCCATTTTCATGTCTAAGCAGAGGCCCATCACCCGTGACGCGTACTGCTAAGTACTTACTGACATCCTTCACAGGGCAAGGGCCTGCCTCTCCCGTAGCAGGGAGACGAATGACGGCACCCCTACCCTTCTGATCAGTCTTAGAATTTCTGACTGTGACTCTCAATTCTGCGGGGGTTAGCTGCACCTCCCTGAGCAAAAGGCCCCTGGAACGACCATCTCTGTTGTCTTCAAATGCCAGTTCACCCACTCTCATAGCTCCAAAAAAGGCAATAGAAAAGGCAGCCGAGAAAAGGCGAGCCTCGTACCCCGACCAGCACACCACCCTCAGCCTCTTGCGCATCCTGCTCAACAAATCAAAGGAAATGGGGCACCGAGAGGCTGGCTGGGATGGACGAAGTCTGCCCCAGCCTTCGAGGGCCCTGCACACAATAAACCTCGCACATGGGTCCTTATCATAAAATGTCTTACAGAAAAAGGCAATGGCAGCCGCCTGTATCTTAATAGTTCTTGCTGCCCACCCCAATAGAAATAAATGTGCTAAATAACTCAACACCTGCGAGGAGGTGGGGGGAACACCTTCTAAATTAGAGGTTGTCTGGCGCGAAAATGTCAAAAAATCGGTCCAAGCCTTTTTGTAAGATCTAAGGGTAGAAGGGGAAACCGAAGCCGCTACTCCCTGCAAAACTAATTGCTGCCAAGGTTCCAGAGATGATCCGGGAAATATTCCGGACGTATCCGTGCCTCTGGAACCAGAAGTCTGAACCGCTCCATCTGAAAATGGGACAGAGCATCAGCAATTTCGTTAGACACCCCAGGAATAAAACGTACAATGCTGTGGCTCAAATGTGCACAGCTGCTCCTATGAAAAAAGGAAATAACAGACAAGCATCAGCACAGACATCATTGTGACACTTCCTGATATAACCCTTGTCAGCGTCAGACTTCCAATGACCCGTATTCACAATCCTGTCTGCTGACAGGCACCCAGTGTGCAGCCTTTGCAGCAGCACCCAATCGTAAGGAATGAGGAGTGTTCAGCGGTAAGCAAGCCGCAGGCTGTAATAACTGGTGCACGACGTAAGCACATTGGTGCCGGGCTAACGGGAACCCATTTTCATGCACTAGGAGCGGGCCAGCCCCCAGGGAATAAAAAACCAAATATTCTGTTATCCATAACCGGGCAAGGGCCCTCCTCACCTGTGGCGGGAAGCCTGATTATGGCACTCCTGCCCACTAAGTCTGTTTTAGAGTTACCAACTCTAATGACAAGCTCCAAAGGATAAAGAAAAGTCCTGAAGCAATAAGCCTCCAGACTCTCAGCCCCGTGCTGGCTCCAACAACCATTTCCCCAACCCTCAGTGCGAAAATGCAGTGGACTACTGAAAGGAGTCTCACCTTGATCTTTAACCCGCAGACAAGTTTTAACTTGTTGCAGATACTGCATAGGTAAAAATTGACCGACTTCCTGCCCACTGTCCTATGAGGTTGGAGCCTATTCCAACCTTCCAAGGCCCTGCGCACTGCAAACTTTATACAAGGGTCTCTGGAAAATAAAGCTTCAATGTAACAGACATTGCAGCGGACTGAATTCGGATAGTTATAACCGCATGCCCAATCTGCAGCAGGTGGACCAAATACTGCAGGATCTGCTCAGAGGATGGGGGCCAATTTTCCTGAATGGCCGAGAACTGCCAGCTTAAGGCTAAGAAATCCATCCAGGCCTTCCCATAAGAGGTAAAAGCAGAAGGGGAAATGGAAGCTGCCGCTCTCTGAAATTACTAATTGTTGTCAAAATGCCACAGGTCTGGAAAAGTCTGGCAATAGCTGAGTCTGGAGCCCAAGATCTGAAGCGCTTCATCTGAAAATCGGATAGTGTCAGCGTAATTTGGAGAGTAGAAAGCACAATATTAAACCTTAAGTGGCGCAGCTCGAAAGCATGAGCGGAGGGGCAGAGACTGTGCTACAGCATGAGGACTGTTTTGCCAAGACGCTCACCACTACCTGGTTATCAGACCAAAAGCAGATCCGATGGTCACTGAACTCCTCGGGCCACGTGAACTGCTACTACAATGGGGAAAACTCAAGAAAAGTTATGTCACATGATTGCCTCACCACACCAGGCTTGAGGCCATCGCTTTGCACACCAGCAGCCCTTGAAATAAAAACCAAAGGGCAAAGATCCAGCAGCACCAGCATGAACCTGAAAATCCCTGAGCGGGTTCAAGGTATCCTGCCATGGCGAACTACTATTGCATACATTCAGGAATTTCCACCATCGCCTGATATCTGCCCTCACCACACTTGGTAGGCATACACAAAGGTAAGGGGACCTCTGTCAGCATCGCCCTTGAGCCAGTGCCACCAACTGGACTCATCCACTTCAGCCCCAACTGGGCTAGGCGAGCTGGGTAGCACTTCCAGAGACCACCTTCTGCACAGGAACAGGTCAAAGTGCTGTGGACTCACAGCTTAGAGTTGTGAGCACCGGATTCACTCCAACAAAAAGACAGTCATCGCACAGCAGAGTACAGCAGAGTCTAGCAGATTATATAAACAACTCGGAGTGCAGCTCTGTAGAATATCTTCTTTATTCTATCTGCAAGTATACAAACTATATACAGAGCTTAATAGGTCTAAGTATAAATAAATGCTGCACTGCACTGAGTGTCTGCAGCTGCCCTTAGCAGCAACCTTATCTCTACACATGATCTCTAACACTCAGTCTCTCTTCCTCTCCGACACTGACTGACTGACTGACTTGGTGCTGGAGCAGAATAAGTAGAGACCAGAACACGCCTCCTCCTCTCTGGAGAATCAGCATACTCCTCAGGAGATTCTTGGATATGGGAGGGGTGAAATCTAGGCAGCCTGGCCTAGTGGGAAGATTAGTTAAGTGACCCAGCAAGATCGGATCTGGTGAAGCATCACTTGCTACAGAGGAAGTATTACAAATTAACTTCCTTCAAGGCAGACAGCTTCTCCATAGCCAAGTGGTATGTTTTAGCAACGATATCCAACTGGATCCCTAAATAAAATGGGAATAAGGGCAAAAGGTATTGAGCTATTGCTTGCCAGCTTCCAGCCCCCGCTTGGGCAGGGGGCATCTTGTGCTGCCATCATGATATGTAAATTTACAGGGCCGACGCTGGCCAAAACCCCTAAAGAAGTCCCAACCAAGCTGCCGCCAAGCCAGCTTCCTTTTCAGACACACACTCTGTGCAATGCAAAAAACACACTCCGTGCAGTGCACACACTCTCCATGCAATGCAACTACACACTCCGTGCAATGCAAAAGCACGCTCTGTGCAATGCAACTACACACTCCGTGGAACGCACACACAAACCCTCCGTGCAATGCAACTACACACTCCGTTCAATGCAACTACACACCCCGTGCAATGCAAAACACACTCCCTGCAATGCACACACCCTTCATGCAATGCAACTACACTCCATGCAATGCAACTACACACTCCGTGCACTGCACACCCTCTGTTCAATGCAACTACATACTCTGTGCAATGCACACACACTCCGTGCAATGCAAAAAAAAACAAAACCAACAACACACTCTGTGCAATACAACTACACCCTCCATGCAATGCACACGCACTCCATGCAATGCAGCTACACACTCCCTGCAATGCACACACCCTTCATGCAATGCAACTACACTCCATGCAATGCAACTACACACTCCGTGCACTGCACACCCTCTGTTCAATGCAACAACAAACTCCGTGCAATGCAACTACACCCTCCGTGCAATGCACACACACCCTCCATGCAATGCACACACCCTCCGTGCAATGCAACTGCAAATCTCCTAGCAATGCAATGCAATTGCAGCCCGTGCAGCGCCGTGCTCTGCAACGCACAGAGCAAACTGCAATGCGGGCACGCAAAGGTGCTTTCTCCCAGTTGTATATTGCAAACATGGCGCCCGTTACATCCCTCGCAGTGAAAGGACTTAAGTGTCCAGGTAGAGCAATGGGGGAGCATGCAGCTGTCCCATACAGGGACCAATCCTGCAACCTAGGCATTACCGGCACTATCCGCTGACCCAGTGAAACCAATGCTTCATGGACCACATGGGGACACTATTGAGGCCGGAAACGCTTCCAGGCCATCCAATTCTAGGGCAAGGCCCTAGGATCACCTGCTAGGCCAGGCATAAATGTTTCCAGTGAAATAGCAGAGTTGAGGTATCCCACAGCTTGTCCAGGTACCCCTGCTTGCCCTTTAGAGGGAAGCACCCCTTCAAGAATCCCAAAGTTCTTTTATCACAAATGGGCCGAACTACCCAGCAACAGAATAGCTCAAAAGGAGCAGTTTGTTTTGTTTTGTTATAACAATGGCTAAGAGGGGTATATGAACCCTGTCTCCCAGGTCCTAGTCCTGCACTTTAGCCACTAAGCCACAATGGCTCATCTCTAAAATGGCAGTCACCACTATCAGGGCAAAACAAACTTAAAGAAAATAAACTTGTTCAGAAACAGCATAGTTCAAGAGCATATACAGAGTGCTCATAGTCCTTGGAGTCACAGGGAGCCATAAAGCCAACCTTTGGAGATACTATAAACGAAAGTGATACCAGCTAAGCTGGGAACAGCCCTGACTAGCCCCACAATTTCAACAAGAGAAATGGGGGAAACCTTTTTGCGAAAGAAAGCCCCTAACGGGGGCTCTCTCCCTATTGGGAAAGGCAAGCCACAGATACAGGGAGAATCTTCCCACAGGGCAGGGTAAGGGGTGGGGTGGGAAATCGAACAGGAAAAGGGGGGAATTAAATTATTTAAGGGACTAGAGAGGATTAAAGGAAAGGGGAAATAAAGAAATAAAGAAATGTAACCAGACAATGAGAAGATTGTCCAAGTGCTCCATGTGATCCGAAAGCAGAACGGCCAAGAGGAAGTCCAACCCCTGGCTCCCTATATTTATAGACTCTACCCCTCCTCTGAATTTAGCAACATACAGAACTCCCCAGCAACCCAATATTAACCCTTTAACAGGCTTGGATTTTCTCAAATCTGCCTAGTCATGGCAAGGTGGCATGTTTCCCCAACCGCAACCCGTGCTCTCTGGTTAAGGAGAACACGCTATATCAACTGAAAGCATTTGCAGACAATATGGTGATATCTGTAGAAAAACCAATACTGTATTTGCATTTCAAGAGAGATAAAGCTATGGTGATATCTGTAGAAAAACCAATACTGTATTTGCATTTCAAGAGAGATAAAGCAACAATCTCATGGCCAAAGGGCAGTGAATAGAGGAAGGTGCTTTGGAGGCAGATGGGGAAGATTTCAAGAGCATGGGTAGGCAAACTAATGCCCGGGGGCCGGATCCGGCCCAAGCGCCTTTTATATCCAGCCTACGAACGGTCTGGGAATCAGCATGTTTTTACATGAGTAGAATGTGTGCTTTTATTTAAAATGCATCTCTGGGTTATTTGTGGCTCAAAGGAAATTGTTCATTCCCCCCCCCCCAAAAAAAATAGTCCGGCCCCCGACAAGGTCTGAGGGACAGTGGACGGCCCCCTGCTGAAAAAGTTTGCTGACCCCTGTTCAAGAGCATTGCTGCACCGACATTGGTGACCCTTGCTGGGGTTACATAGGAAAGTGACAATAGATAGAAAAGCAAACAGAACATGTTTTGAACCTCTTTCAGGGTGTTCAGCCCATTACCTGCCACAGTGGCTGATTCTGAAATTTGACTCCTCCACCGATCATTACTGGTCTGTGTTTGACTCGGGATGTAGACATGGCATGTAAAGCATGGGCCACAGCATAGACAGCATTGTAGATGTTGTAGCTGTGGCTGGTCATGCTCATTTCAAAGAAAGGACCAGGAAGATTCTGCAGCTTCTCTTGCCCAGTGCAAATATCTCCCTTCACACTGCCAACAACTTGATTTGGAAATACACAGCCAAATGCCTGTTGCCAGAAGTCCAAAATGAAGCCATCTCCTTTCGGGTTGGAAGGGGTTTTGCTCTTGACAAACTGATGAAATCCTGGTGGATCATTTGAGTGAGTTGTGAATGAGAGAACCCCATGGAGTATTTCTGTATCCCAAGTCCGTTGATAGACAAAAGAAGTGAGCTCTACCTGGGCTGTCATGATCCACACTTTACCTTTTGGCTTATTTGAACTTTGTTCCAGTTCTGATAGGTAAGGCAACCATCTAAAAAATGCCAGAGTATATGATTCTCCATAAAACAAGACTACATTGGCTTTGCTATCGTTTATTTTGTCATTAATTTTTGCCCCCAGTTTAAACATATTGTTAATTTCAGTGACGTAAGTTAATGTGTGACTTCTTTCTATGAAGGCAAAACAGATGCCACTCTGGGAAAATAGTGGAACCACAGTTTGCACAAATCTTTCTGCATTCTCATCATAGAAAGTAAAGATCCCAATCCATATCCACCGGAAATACAGAAGCAAATACAGGATCCCCTTATACTGGTAGTCTTCCTTGGGCACCATCTGGTAGAAGAAAAGGCCTGGGGTTTTATCATTCATCACTGGAGCAGGGCCATATATCAGCTAAACATAGTTGTTGGAGGAGGAGAAAGAGACAGAAGCAGAAATAACTTTTAGGTATTAGATTTGTGTAATACTTGCATCACTGGGGCAATCTCCAATTGGGCCTTCCAATCCTCACCATTTGGCCTGTGCATGCTATTTTTGCTAAGCCAAGCGATTCTCACCTGCCAATCAGCTGTTATCATATGTCAGGAACTGGCTAGGCCAAAAGGGACATCTGAAGCAATAACCTATGTGTTATCAAGGCTTTATCTCTTAACTTGGCTCTGTCATTAGCATGGCATGTCTGATTATTTGAAATGTGCACAATGATTTATCAAAATCTATTTGGATATCTTAAGTTCCCATAACTTGACAAAGAGATGCATATCTCACCTGCGGAACCTTATAGATATCCAAGATTGTTGCCACATGAAGGGAAGTTTGGGAGTCCAGTCCCCCAATGATGGCTATCAAGTTTTTCTTGATGTCACAGATGTAGTTGGGGACAAATGTTTCCAGTGTGGATATGAGTAACATTGTGGCATGAGAGGTCCATTTGGCATTGAAATAGCTGTCATAGATGCGGAAGCCTAAAGTGACATTGGGTAAAAGCTGAGGGTTTTCATTGATCTCTTTCACTGCAAATTGCAAGGCCAGGATGTGCTGGTAATTCTTTGGCACCACACTAAAAAAAGAGTTTCATTTTCCATCAGAAGGGCATGTAACTCTTTGTAAATTTATCACAACTCAGTTCTACACTATCCTCATTAGCACTGCTTTCTTTCTTGGGAGACGCAGGGGTACACATACCCCCAAAACATATTGTGAATCTAAGTTTGGTTTCATCGAGGGGCAGTATTTCAATATAAGTAGGAAAATGAGGGTACAACTAAACTTTTCTTTTTTTTTAGGAAAAAGCATTGCTCATTTGTATTTTTTATTACTGCAATTATTTAAATTATCTTGAACAGGTATCACTACAAGTGATCCTCCTCCTTGCCTACAATGGCAGAAAAGGCAGATAGGGGAAAATTCTATCATTAAGGGAGCACAGACTTTAAAATATTCCTGATATAAATTGTTAACGCTTCTATTATTATCAATGGACATTGTTGGCTGCAACTGTTGGAGTCAAACAACCTCTTCAGGACCACCGTTTAGCCACCCCACCTCTTAAACTGATTTGCTTCATTGTCCAAAGAAGGAATAAAAATGCAAAAGAGAAATTATCCAGGTCTTACTTTAGCTCTTCAAGCAATGTTGGTGGGGGTTTTTCAATGAAGGGTATTGAAATGGAGATGATGATGCTGTGAGAGGCAATGCCACCAATGATGAGGTCTCCTTTCGCATGATACTGATGAAGTGGAGTGTGTGGATCATGGACATGGCATTTAACAATGGTTGATTTGCATATTGCATGAGGAAGTAGAATCAGCAGCAAGACCAATAATGCCACCATCCTTGGTACTATTTTTCCCTATGCACTAAGATGCCCCTAGTACTATTACAGCTTATGAGACTGAAGTAGTTTGACCTAGTTGACCTTTTAGTCTGCTCATATATCTGAAATCCAGACTGTGAAAACTGTGAGTGGGTGAGAATAGTGATGACACTGATGGATCCTTGCTTCTTTATGATTCTTAGGTCTAGCTATGATTGCTGGAGGTGATATATTTTTATCAGGCTTCTCCAACCTTATATCCTTCAGATATTTTAGACTGCAATTCACAGCATTCAAAGCTGACTGCATTTGATGGGTTTGTGATCCAATACAGTCCAAGGGCACCAGGCTTTTAAAGGCTCAATTATAGTACCTTTCACAGACTTCCTCATTAGCTTTGATAGTGTACTGAGCAAGTCCATGTGTTGGTTAGACAAGTGGGGACTTTAATTACAGTTATTTTAATAATTAAAGGGAAGATAGTCAATTGTGCATCTTTCCTAACAGAAGTTTTCATATCCTCTTAGCTGCATAAGATTTTGGCTTACAATAATAAACAAGAAGGAAAAAATACTGGAAATACAACCCTTTGGTCTCAAGAGAGGGAGGAAAGGAACATGTTTGACTGTAGTACTGGCCTCTGGAAATTCTGACCTGGAAAGAAGAAACCTAGGGAGAGCGGAGTTTCCCCCCTAATTACATTCCTTTCAAAGTTCACATGCATGAACAACAATTGCATGAGTTGGTCTCCATGTCTTGCCAAAGGATGGGAGAAAAGCATCACATTTTATGCTGGAGAAACTAAAATGAGGCATGGGTAATGTCTCCACCAACAGGGAAAGACATTTGTAATTCGTCGTCAGTGCTCAATATTACCTCTTGTTATTCCTGCATCTCACTTTCCTTATCTCATCTTGTCACATCTTTCCTTGCCAAAATTTAAACGGTTGTGCCAGAAATAAGTTTTTATTTTTCCCTTTCCCTTTCTTTGTGCTTTACAAATGGGAATATAATTTAAGGGCAGGCAAACTTATTCTTGCACTCCACCTCAATCTCTAAGTGGTGTGAGATTGCTGGGGCTTCAGGCCCTGATCCAAACTTTGTCTTTGTTTTTTTATGCACAGCAGAGACTGTGACTTTTTAAGATACATGTTTTATTTATTTATTTATTTATTTATTTATACATAAATACGACCTGAGCCTATGATGGAGGGGTTCACAGCATTAACATCCCTAAAGGTGTAGCCTTGGATTTAAACAGACATCATACACTGCTGTTTTAAGACAAAGTAAAATAAAGCTTACTGCAATCTCAACTCAGAATCAGGCTTATAACCCAAGAGTTATAAGGAACTCACATGCAGCCTACATCTCCCCATCCCAGCCTGAATTCATAATAATATATAGATTGATATAATATTAAAAGATAAAATACACAATAGCAGAATTTGATAAAATACACAATACACAATAGCAGAATTTGATAAAATACACAATAGCAGAATGATGAATGATTTTATACCATTAGAAGGAGTTATATTTAAAGGTAGCAAATCCCTGTATAAGTATGTTATTTCATTAGATGTATTATAAATGTGACCCCAACACTCTCCAAAAGGGATCCTACTTCCATACATGAAGGTGTAAATGTGGAGTTCATTGGAGTCTCCTGACTTTCTGCATCAAACAGTGATAGATGCGCTGGACTCCTGTTTCCTTATCTCCAACTCACTTGAGGGGTTTCATTATAACAGGCTCCTCAGATCGTTCTCAGTTTTTCATTAATAATCCCTGCTCAGTTCCTTTTCTTGCTGTTCCAGCTTGATCAGCACATTTGACCAGTGGGTTTGGTTTCATACAATGACCGCCCCTCCCTAGATTCCTCATTTAGACAATGTGACAATGCAATGGTTGGACACAAATTCCCGGCCTATACAATATAGAAAATAGATACTCTCATGCATTCTTCAAGACTTCCTTATAATTAAGAGATCCCTATTGTTCAGCTCAGGCTTCAGCAAAATAATGTAACATTTGGGGCAAAAGATGCAACCCAACAAGCCAGCACTGGAGGCTAGGATAGAGAAGATCTCCACAGCCACCATGTATTTCCCCTTTGTGCTCATGTAGGTAGGAACAAAGGATAACCAAACACTGCAAAAGACCAACATGCTGAAAGTGATGAACTTGGCTTCGTTGAAACTGTCAGGTAATTTCCGGGCAAGGAAAGACACAGTGAAACTGACCAAAGCTAGGAAGCCCATGTAGCCCAAGACACAGTAAAAGAAGGTCACCGTCCCCTCATTGCACTCCAGTACAATTTCTTCAGCCACTGACTTCATGTCAGCATTAGGGAATGGAGGAGAGATCACCAGCCACAGAGTGCAGATGAGTGCTTGGATAAAGGAGCAGGAGAGGACAATAGAGTTTGCCAGTCCTTTCCCCACCCACATCCTCATCCTGGACCCTGGCTTTGTGGCCATGAAAGCCAGAACCACAGTGATGGTTTTTGCCAGCACACAAGAAACAGCTACTGAAAAGATGATGCCAAAAGCAGTTTGTCGGAGGAGACACGTCACCTTGTACGGATATCCAATGAACAGTAATGCAGAAAGGAAGCAAAGCAAGAGGGAGATGAGCAGAGTGTAGGTGAGGTCCCGGTTGTTGGCTTTCACAATGGGAGTGTCCCTGTGCTTCACAAATATTTCCAGTACCAGTGCCGTAATGAAAGCAAAGAAAAAAGCAAAAGAGGCTAAACTGATTCCCAAAAGTTCTTCATAAGACACGAAAGTTCTTTTTTTGGAAATACATAAATTCCGATGTTTGTTTGGATATTTTTCAACTTCACACTCATAACAGTCATTCATGTCTGGGAAATAAAATATTTTGTATTAACCTCAATGTATTAATCTCACCAACACACTAACTCTTGTTTCCTTCTTTCTTTTTGTTATTAAATTTTATAAACAAATAATAAAAAACCGTCTCATGACTACGTAATTAGGATTCGGGGGGGACGGACATCAGGAGAAGAAAAATGTAAAGATGGTAAATGATGGCGCTCATACTGCTCAGACAGCCAATCAGCAGCAGGAAATGTAGCAGGGTTGGAAACCCTTCCTGATCGACTTCACATAAATCAGGAACTAGCCAGGTTTTTCCAGTCGATATTCTGTAGCTTAATGTTTTAAAATCTACATCTAAATATGTTTCATGGGGAAAATGTACATTTGAATAGGACTTTGATGAGCAATGATACAGCTAAATGCATATTGAGAGAATATGCAGATTTACATTTTTAAAACAGGATTTATTTTTTTAAATAATGCAAGTTAATGAAATGAAACTGTGTGCAAAAATATGTTAGGTTAACCATTAAGTCCATTGCTACCCAAATCTTTCTACCTTGCTTCAAAAACTGAGAAAAGAAAGCTTAGT
Organism: Podarcis bocagei; assembly: GCF_964188305.1. Lineage (NCBI taxonomy): Eukaryota > Metazoa > Chordata > Lepidosauria > Squamata > Lacertidae > Podarcis > Podarcis bocagei. Next base: position 44,624,703 of record NC_138138.1, on the reverse strand, counting down.
GAATATATGTTTTTTGTCAAAGATGATTCTGGCCTCCAGCCAGTTTTACGGGTTTAATTAGTTCCATTTTCTTTTAACACAGAGAGCTCTCAGAGCACGTCCGGCTCATTTGGATTAGTTGCAGCAACTGGCTGCTGCTTTCGTTTTCTCCAGCATAACCACTTCCGGAGCCCTCCCCTTTTCCTTCCTCTGTTACGTGAAGGGCTAAGCCCTGGAAATTGCTCCCCCCTCTCTGATTCATTGCTTCCTGACAACCCTTCGTCCTCCCCCTCCTCTGAAGAGGTACAACTACTTATGATCGGAGGCTTATCTCTGTATTTCCCCATCATTTCCCCCTTCTCAGCCCCCAATTCCCTGACAGGTTTTATACATATGTTGCTCTCAGTTTCAGGGAACCAGATATAAATCTGTACCATATATTTCTTACCCTCCTCGCCTGAAATCTTCCCTTTTGGACAAGGTGTGCAGTCATAGCAGCAAAATGGCTCTCCTTGTTTCACTTTCTTGCTAGAACCACGAAGGCAACTATCGGTACATACAGAGTTAGGCTGTGTCTAATTTGAAGTGAAAGAGGAAAATATATATAATTCTCAGAATAATACAGAATAATAAAGGAAGAACAAAACTGAGTGCTCTTAGTAGGTTTTGTGTTTTACTACATTTAAAAACCCCCTCAGATTACCTGTTTCTTAAGCATTCTTTCTGATTTGCTTATACGGTGATTGTCTTCCCATTATTCAGTTAGTCCACTTTCCCATACACTTCTCCATCCCTTTCCCAAGAACTAAAAGTTATTTTTGTATAAGTGGGTTTGTTCTTCTAGGCTGATAGGGACAATCTAATAGTGCAAACCTGAAATTACTGGTATATGCTTGACTCAGTATCACAAAATGGGTAAAGGTAAAAAGGTAAAGGACCACTGGACAGTTAAGTCCAGTCAACGGCGACTATGGGGTTTGTCCACAGACAGCTTTCAGAGTCATGTGGCCAGCATGACAAACTGCTTCTGGTGCAACAGAACACCGTGACAGAAACCAGAGTGCACAGAAATGCCATTTACCTTCCTGCCTCAGCAGTATCTATTTATCTACTAGCACTGGCATACTTTCGAACTGCTAGGTTGGCAGAAGCTGGGACAGAACAATGGGAGCTCACCCCGTCATGGGAATTTGAAGCGCTGACCTTCTGATCGGTAAGCCCAAGAGGCTCAGTAGTTTAGACCACAGTGCCACCTGCAAATATTGAAAGTCCGAAGGCACCCCAAATCTCTGTTGAGGAGTTGTGGGTGACTTCATGCAGTTTATGTTCTAGTTCTATCTAGAGATATATCAGTAAGAGGTAATAGGACTTATTGTGGTTATCATAGTGCTCATGAAGTTTTTTACCTACAAGAAACACAGATATGTGGCAGGCCAAATATTTCACGCATCATCTAGTCTGGCTTACTGGGTGGAATTTGAAGGTACCTGTATTTTGCGCTCTATAAGACGCACCAGACCACAAGATGCACCTAGTTTTTGGAGGAGGAAAACAAGAAAAAAAATATTCTGAATCTCAGAAGCCAGAACAGCAAGAGGGATCGTTGCGCAGTGAAAGCAGCAATCCTTCTTGCTGTTCTGGCTTCTGTGATAGCTGCGCAGCCTGCATTCACTCCATAAGACGCGCACACATTTCCCCTTACTTTTTAGGAGGGAAAAAGTGAGTCTTATAGAGCAAAAAATACAGTATATGTGAGAGTGATTATTGTGGATTATTGCAATCTTATCCATTTAGAATTCATTTCACAATGTCATTTAATATATTGATAGTCAATATAACAGGAACCACTATAAAAAGTTGTAGGGATAATTTATGTGTTGTGCTATTTTCTGTCCTAACTGTTGTGCTATTTTCTGTCCTAACTGTGATTTTAATAAGGGCTGTACGATGCTCACCATAATTAACTTCATATGTTATACACATTCAAAATTGGAATCTTCACAAATAGCTGACAGTTACATCCTACCTGGTTAAACCAGTTATGCCATGTTATGGCATCCTCGTTGATAGTGAAAGCTTGGTCTGGAGGAGCCTGGGGGTCCATCTTCCCAACTTTCACTCTTTTAAAGGATTGGTTTGAAAAAACAATCCAGTTGTTGACATCAAATCCGGCTACTATCTCCCCAGTCTGGTCAAAGGAAACCGTGTCCCCAGCACTATTGTTAAACGAGATACCCCTCAGAAAATGGTGGAGCTATATTGAAAAGAAAATGGCAAGAATTTAATCAAGGCTGAAATTCAGGAAGGGATAATGAGGTCTTGCATCTTTCAGGTTGAACTCTTTAAGTATCCATTCTGGATGGAAGCAATTTTCTTCTCATCTTTTGAAGTTTATTTTCAATTACAGATTTTCAAGAATTGTGGCAGTCTGTTTCAGAAATTAACAGACAACCATAAACATTGGAAAGTTAATGAAAGTGATGGCTCTGTGGATTTCATGGTGTGTGTGTGTGTAGTGGGTTTCTGAATCATTCCTTCTATATGCCAAGTTCAGAGATAAATTTGATTCTGTCTGTAACCAAAACAACATCACCCACATGTAAGAGGTAGGTATGAACAGGCTTGGGGGGACTTCAAAGTTTACAGAGGTACAAAGTAAGGCTTTGGGGAAAGAAACCCTGAGGAGGGCACAAGCCTCCAAACATCCCAATGAGGACTGAGAGCATTTAGGAGCCTCAGAATGCTGAGAGACTCTCTGTTAGGGAGGAGTACAGAGAAGGTACACACACAAAGAGGACAATGTTATACAGGATCTGCAAGGAATAACACATTTCAAACTTTTCTTAGAATTCCAAGCAGTAGGTATGCAGGAGAAAAACAATTTTGTCTGCATTTTAATACTCAGTTCTGACTTTTGGAACAAATATGTGAACTGAAATACAATTATGCTTTCAAATTCATATGTCTCTGAACTTTGCAGTGCAGTTCTCAAATCAAACAATGTGTATAGAAGTGCATATATTAGGGGGAAGTGTCCATAAAATATATATATCTGTGAAAGGAACTTATATTATATATATGGTAGACTGCTTGGAAAAAATTTGCTTATTTGTCAAAGCTGTTTTTAAAAAACGCATAAAGATTTTGCAATATATATATATATATATTATAAGAGTTAATAATTACAATTCTATACATACTTATCTAATACATGGGTATTATTCTTATCCAAATACATATATGTTTATTTTTAACCTACTATATTTTGTACAAATATGTTCCAAATATCATTATATTTGTCCATGCCTTTGCCTTTAAGTAATCTGTTGTAAATGTAGTCATATCTTCAATCCATTGGTTAAAAAGAGCCAGACATTTATCTTTCCAATGCATCAGTGTCAGTAAGGACACAAAGAATCTATTTATGTTGCCCAGTTGTCAAATTCCATATGAAGAATATGTAATTCAAAAGAACATTTTCCTCTGAAAATTTAAAATTTTCCTTCACAGTCATATTTATATAATCCACTACTTTCTGCCAAAACTTAATAAGTGTAGGACATTGTAAGAACATGTGCTTTAAAGAAGAGTTATCCTTAGTACATCCCCAACAACATGAAGTCTTAGATAAACATTTTAAAAATGTAGTGGAGTCCAATAAATTCTAAATATTATTTTCTGTTGTACAGGCAGTTCCCTCTTTGTGTGTGGGGTGTGCTCTGGATCATTTTGTGTGTCAGCAGAGCACACATAAGTCCTAGTCTTCCACTGTTTCCCTGCTCCACCCCATTCCTCTTCCTGTTCCGCCCTTTTTCAGGTCCAAAAATGACCTACAAGTCAGAGTTCATGTGCCAATTGAATGCACACAAAATGGTCGCTGCCTGTGTAAATCATACTGTAAGGTCCATTGACACCTTTGCTATAGAAGTTTCCTCATCAGTCAGTTGATCCAAAGTCTATATGCGTTATGGCTTGGTCTCTCCCACAAATGCAAGACGACTCTGGCTGTTAATTATTTCAGATTTATTGCTAAACAACAAACTGAGACAGAGCTCCTCCACTCATTGTCCTCCCGAGAAGATGGAGTTGCCCAGACTAAGCTCCTCCCCCTTCCCCAGCACAGAAGCCCCCACCTTCTCTTCCGGTATCTTTCACACATATCTGCTACTTTTGTAATCCTACGAGATTTGGCAGAGCATATTTCCTGCATTCCAACGTTTTGCCCACTATAGTAGTTCTCACGCATCTGTCTGTCCCTTTGGTCAGAGCTCAGATTACAACTGCTCTCCCGCTCCTCTATGCTTCTTCTGCTAACTGTCCTCTCCCTGTGCCTGCTTCTTCTCCTCCTGTCAGCATCTGAGCTTCGCTGACAATATGTATGCTTCCATCCAATTTTTCCTTATCATCATTTTTTAAAAGTTAGGTTGCTTCACAAAGTCAATTTAGCAAGGGAAAATAGGTCAATTCTATTTTTCTTAGATATCATATTCCATTTCTTTCTAACTGACACAACTGTTTCCAGAGAGTCCCAAGCTCTAACATATTTTGATCCTAATATTGTCCATCCAGCCCAAGTTGCTATTATATTTATATTCTAAAGTTGCCCTGATCAGAAAATTAGTACCAACTGTGGGCTTCTGGTATTTATTCAATTTTCAAAGGTTCCTTCTTCAGTGCTACACAGTGAAGAGGCAAACAGTTAAATGGAGATGTTCGGCTCATTACCTGCCACAAATGTTGATGCTGAAGCTTCAGTCCTCCACTGGTTACCATTGGTCTATGTTTGACTCGGGATGTAGACATGGCATGCAAAGCTTGAGCCACAACATAGGCAGCATTGTAGATGTTGTAGCTGTGGCTGGTCATGCTCATTTCAAAGAAAGGACCAGGAAGGCTCTCCAGCTTCTCTTTCCCAGTGCAGTTATCTCCCTCCACATTGCCAGCAATGTGATTTCTGAATACGCAACCGAATGCGTGCTGCCAGAACTCCACAATAAAGCCATCTCCTTTTGGGCTGGAAGGATTTTTGCTATCAACAAATTGGTGAAATCCTGGTGGATCATTAGAATGAGTTGTGAATGAGAGAGCCCCATGGAGTATTTCGGTGTCCCAAGTCCTTTGATAGGGAAATGAAGTGAGCTCCATCTGGGCAGTCATAATCCACACCTTACCCTTTGGCTGACTTGGCATTTGTTCTCCTTCTGATAGGTATGGCAACCATCTGAAAAATGTCATAGCATACGATTCCCCATGGACAACAACTGCATTGGCTTTGCTATTCATCATATTATCATGAATTTTTGCCCCCTTGTTAAACAAATCATTAAATTCTGAGACAAAACTGATTTTCTGAGTTCTCTCTGTGAAGGCAAAACAGATACCCCTCTGGGAGAAAAGCGGAACCACAGTTTGTATAAATCGATCTCCATATTCATCATTGAAGGTAAGGGTCCCAATCCATGTCCACCTGAAATGCAGAAGGAAGTAGAGAATCCCCTGATATTGAAGGTCTTCCTTGGGGACCATCTGGTAGAATGAAAATCCTGGGGTTTTATCATTCCTCAGTGGTGCAGAGCCATATACGAACTAAAGAGAAATGTGGGGATGGAAGAAAGTGGCATACACAATAGCCATTTAAATGGACCAGTTTTAACTACTTAGTGCACTTGAAACATGTTATATCAACAGTCCTTACAACAATGCTATGATGTATATAACTGCTAGGTTTGCATGGAATGGACAGAGGGAACAATGACATTTTTTAAGAACTTCTAATAGAGTCATTGTTTAGGAGAGAACTGCAACCACACAGGACACCATTTGGCTCAAAATGCCCCAGCTTTAGAGCCTTAACTATAAGAAGATAATGCAAAAGTTATCAGAAGATGAGAAGTTCCCTGAATTCTCTCATATTTTATCCAAATCCTACAACTGTTTAATTGTTGTTGGAATGACAGAGGTTATTCTTCAGGGGTAGGCAGCAATCTTCTATAGCTCCACCACATTCAAAATGCCTCAAATGAAGTTCTTTGTTTCGCTGCTGTGCCTACCAGTGTGGTGTAGTGGTTAAGAGCGGTAGTCTCGTAACCTGGGGAACCGGGTTCGCGTCTCCGCTCCTCCACATGCAGCTGCTGGGTGACCTTGGGCCAGTAACACTTCTTTGAAGTCTCTCAGCCGCACTCGCCTCACAGAGTGTTTGTTGTGGGGGAGGAAGGGAAAGGAGATTGTTAGCCGCTTTGAGACTCCTTAAAGGGAGTGAAAGGCGGGATATCAAATCAAAACTCTTCTTCTTCTTCTTCTTCTTCTTCTTCTTCTTCTTCTTCTTCTTCTTCTTCTTCTTCTACCATTTCTCCCTCACCCTCCATGTTTACATGTGTTCAGGTGAAAGTATTGTTAACCCACCCCATGTTTGCGTGGTGTGAGATTTGAAGGGTCCACGTGATTACCTGGGGTTTGTGTTTGCTTTTGGAATGTAGTGGACACTGTGATGTTTTATATGGTTTATATATGCATATATACAATCTGAGCCTATGATGAAGGGGTCTATAGCACTACACTCCAAGAGGGTCTCCTGCTTCTCCCATAGGTGCAGCAGTCTTGGATCCAAAACAGCAAGCAGCCATGCTCTCTGACTACTTTCTGCAGCGTGTCACAGCTTTGTTAGGTCACAACACTACCAATCACAATACCAAAAAATACCACTGGCCTTTTATCTTAGGGAGGGGCTTCATTCAATTTTGCTGACACAGAATCCCCTGATGGCCCATCTGCCTACCTTTTGTTAGGTTAATGACTCAGCTATTATCAGATGACTGCCTCATGCGGAAGATGTCCTGTGTTATTTCCAACACTTACTGGATCCAGGGAGTTAAGAGTTTGCTTAATTTCTAACCCTTTACTGAATTCAGAGATTTAAGGGAGTCTAGACACTACCACTCCAAACTCATAACAGTATGAAGTGAGACGGACCACACATTACGTGTTCATTAATGAATTATTTCTGAGACTGAGATATGTCCCTCTGGTTTCTTGGAATGTACACATTTGTTTCTCCAAACTACATAATTCAACATTGATATGGTAAATTTCCATACAGGACAGAGAGTGAGAAATACCCTACCTGTGGAACCTTATAGATATCCAAGATTGTTGCCACATGAAGGGAAGTTTGGGAGTCCAGTCCCCCAATGATGGCTATCAAGTTTTTCTTGATGTCACAGATATAGTTGGGGACAAATGTTTCCAGTGTGGATATGAGCAACATTGTGGCATGAGAGGTCCATTTGGCATTGAAATAGCTGTCATAGATGCGGAAGCCTAAAGTGACATTGGGTAAGAGTTGAGGGTTTTTGTTGATCTCCTTCGCTGCAAATTCCAAAGCCAGGATGTGCTGGTAATTCTTAGGCACCGCACTAGAAAGAAAGTTGCATTTTGTATCAGAAGGATATGTCCCACTACCTAAATCTTTCACAACTATGTTCTATATCATCCTCTTCATTATAGTATTTATATGAGAATATATGCTTAAGGCAATCCTTTTCGTCAACACAAAGATTAAATAGTTGAAAAACAGACACATCTTATACTTTCTTGGTAAGGTAATTATTTACAGTTGGTTTTACTAAAAGAAGCTATATGATTTGAAATCCTTGGGAGATGCTATTTAACACAGAGAGACATATAAATTTATATGCATAAAATTATTATTCCACACTATAAATTACCAATAAATTACCAATATACCACAATTACCACTATAAATTACCAATATAAAGACTCTTAAAAGATTAATGATTAATGAAGACATTATTTATTTAACAAAGTTGTAGAAGATAATGAAATCAGAGGAATGGCATGACAGAGGGTCCCAAGATAAGGTACAATATGGAGAAAGAGGACAGACCTATTTCTCCCAGTCTTGTAATACCACATCAAGGGTCAAGCCAATGGAGCTGAAAACCGGAACATTCAGGGGGGTAGGAATGTTGTACTACATCATAAAGCTCACATTATAACTATGTGTCATGGGATATAGTCATAGTCAAAAACTTAGTTTATATTAGACAAACCCATGAAGGATAAGGGTATTTTTGAGTACTAGATGCAATGTGATGGACCAGCCCTCCAAATATCTGCTTGGAATTTCCTCAAAAGGAATCTGAGTCCTCTTATGTGCTCTACTTAAAAAGTAAAGGGAGAAAAAACCAAGGAGACAACCAATCCAATTTGAGGGGTCTGGAAAATTATTTGCAGATGACAGCACAACTTTGCAGGTATCGCTACAAGTGATCATCCCACTTATTTACCATGGTATAAAAGGGAGAAAAGAAGGAATCAAAATGCAATATGAAAATATTAAGTCCTTACTTAAGGTCTTCAAGTAATATTGGTGGGGGTTCTTGGGTGAAGGCTATTGAATTGTAGTTGAGGATGCCATGAGATGCAATAGCCCCAATGATGAGATTACCTTCCTGGTGATACAGGTGCGATGGAGTGTGTGGATTGTGGATATGGCATTTAGCAATGTGAGTCTTGCATACTACACAAGGAAGCAGCATCAATTTCAAGACCAGTAACACCACCATCTTGACCATTACCATCACACCAAAATCCCCCTATTTCTAACCATAGCAGTATCATTAGAGCCTCTAAGAAAAAAAAAACTGCCAGAACAAATATGCCATTTAGTCTGCCAATATGTGTGAATCCCAGAGTTATTATTATTTTTTAATCCTGATCATACTAGTGAATCCTTGCTGGCTTTTAGTCCCTAACACCAGTTGTTATTGCATATTTATACCAGCCTTCTCATAACACTCTCCAGATGTTTTGTACTTTAATTTCCACCATCCCTTATTGACTAGCGATGGATGTAGTCCAGAATATTTGGAGGGCACCACATCTGGGTGTCAGGAGTCAGAAACAAACGTGAGTCAAGCAATAAAGAACAGTGTCAGAGAAGTTAACTCTTAATTCAAAGAAACAAAAAGAAGCACAGGCCTAGTGATCACTGCAACTCTTCCCAGCAGGTCTTGCCCCAATGTGGCAGGGACCAAAGAAGAAGAAGAAGAGTTTGGATTTGATATCCCGCTTTATCACTCCCCGAAGGAGTCTCAAAGCGGCTAACATTCTCCTTTCCCTTCCTCCCCCACAACAAACATTCTGTGAGGTGAGTGGGGCTGAGAGACTTCAGAGAAGTGTGACTAGCCCAAGGTCACCCAGCAGCTGCATGTGGAGGAGTGGAGACGCAAACCCGGTTCATCAGATTACGAGTCTACTGCTTTTAACCATTACACCACACAAAGGTTCCTGCCTTCCCACAACAGCCCAAATCCCCTCCTCTCCAGGGTTTCTTTCCCTGAGTCTGGACTGCTCTTTGCCTCAGCCTCTTCCAGCTCACAAAACCCTGTTACCTCTTCAGCTTCTGACACCTCCTTCCCCCAGTCTGCTCCCTCATCTCCCTCTGACCACTCATCACTGCCCCACCACCAATTCCCTGGCCCCAAGCCTTCCCAGCTAGTGATTCCCAGTTAGTGCCTCCCACTGCTCCTCTGCATCTAGCCAGTCCCTGGCAATGGGGAACTCTCATTTATACTATCATTGACAGACTGTCTCATTAGATTTGGTAGGGTCTAATGCAAGTTCTTAGGGAGTGAGGAGTGTGATAAGTGGAAGTGTTAGTTACTGTCTTTTTGATAATTACAGGGGAGATAATAATCAGCTGAAATCCAGCAATTCTCTGTGGAATTGCAAAACTAAGCTAAACTAAATTAACAGAAGTTTCCATTTCCACTTACAGGGGCACCAGCTCCTGGGGGCTGAGCCCTTCCACTCCCATTTTTGGGGGCTGCTCCCCCAATGTCCAAAAAGCATGGAGGTGAAGCAGTGGCCAGCTCCTGCTCTTCCTGCTGCTGCTGTGGAGGGGAAGAAGGGTCAAAGCAGCCTCCCAGCAGTGGCAGCTACAGAAGGAAGAGGAGGTGCTGCTGCCCATTGAAGCTCTGTATGCACAATGTTGGCTCCATTAATTGCCCTTGCAAGCTGGTGCCTCTGTCCGATTACTTGGATGAGAGCTCGGCATTTGGGCTTACAACTATGAAAAACAAAGAAAAGATACTAGACATTTCCATTGAACCATTTTCCTTCATTTTGGGCCAGTCTAATTTGAATATTTTCAGTTCTGAGAACTCAACTTGCTTTTGTTAACTTTCTGAACTGGTCAATTGATTTTGCACATATAACTTTTTTTTGGGGGGGAGACACTTGATTCTACTCATAGCAGCTGAAAGAATTTCTACATGCTCTTTCTTAGGGCAGAATACCCACAGGAAGAATATTATATTTTCAGACATCCCATAATGCATTTGGCCCAGGAAATACAGGGAGCAGGATATGGTGAACATTGTGACTTGTGCTGCAATCCTATTTTTTTTCCTGCAGAAAAAGAAGAAAAAACACCTCTGCAAATTGATCAAAAGTAAGCAAAGGCAAAGCTCTGCCTTGGCTGATGATTTGGGGCTGGATGAATGGCAGGTGAAAACCAATATTGATTCCCAAGGGCAGTGGGTTAATTCACAGCTGTTCAGAAGCTTCAGCCCAATTGCATCATTGTAATCTATGAGATAACTTTCAGAAAACAGACTTTAAAAGGGGGCTTCCCAGGGAAGGCTGCAGATACTGAGCTAATGATACATTTTTAAACTTTTTATTTAATGAAATGTATACACTGATCCAGCAAGGTTCTTTTTGTATCCACAACAAAGCAATGCAATTGCAATTTATTCCTTATAACCACATATATCCATTTACAATCCTCATTATAAGTAAGTGGAATACAAGAAATATTAAAATTATGAATAAAAACACTTAAAGACAAGTAATTAAAGACATTTTGAAAAATAATTAAAATAAGCTGTAAAGCATCAACATCTCCATGTCTGTGTGGGCTTGCCAAAACAAAAAGTTTCTAAGCAAGTGCTGAAAATCAAACAATGAAGGCACCTGCCTGATGTTAGTAGGCAGCGAGTTCCAGAATATAGCTGCTGCCACACTAAAAGGACTATTTCTCAAAAGCACAGAATGGGTATTGTGTAGCATCTGCAACAGTGTCAGGCAAGGATTTCAAATTGGTTGCATTAATCAACTGCCACTTCCTTTACTCTCCTTTGCCTTCCCTGCATGTTCATGTCAAAGGGATTTCTGAATATTCGATTTCCAGATGTCAATGTGGATTCATGGTTCTAAATCAGATCAGGGACAAACCGATTCTGTCTGAGAGAGGGGTGAATCACCGAATCAGGCTCTAAACTGAATGGTGGGAGTGGAGCCTGCACATATCTTGTGAAAATACATTTTTTCTAATCAATCCAGAATGAGAATTTAAGACCACTTATGGATTTACTTGTAATATATTGACAATAATTGCTCTCAGGACTCAACTATACAGCTGGAAATAAAATGTTTCAAGTGTGTTATAAAGTGCATTATACAAATGCGAAATTGATGGTGATGGTGAGCTATGGCAATACATGTTTCAAAACATTTTTTTGGGGAAAAGGATTTTCATGTATTTTATGTGTGTCTAGATTCCACCTCAGTCTTCTTGACAATACATACTACAAGAGAATAACGTATGTGTATATGTATTATTGTTTCCCTCAAAGCAAAGTACAGTGGTACCTCGGGTTACAGATGCTTCAGGTTACAGACTCCGCTAACCCAGAAATAGTATCTCGGTTTAAGAAATTTGCTTCAGAATGAAAACAAAAATTGTGCAGTGGCAGCGCAGAGGCAGCGGGAGGCCCCATTAGCTAAAGTGGTCTTCAGGTTAAGAACAGTTTCAGGTTAAAAACAAACCTCCAGAACGAATTAAGTTCTTAACCCGAGGTACCACTGTAAGTCAATTTTACAAATGAATTTTCAACTATGTGAATTTGGACTCTAGAAAAAATTATATAAGGCAGCAGCTGAACATATATTTCCAAATGTTCTACTGTACACACAGAAAAAAGCATGAAAGACTTTAAGCTTTATTATGAATCAGCAGCTTTCTGCTGGTTGAAAGAGTGGCTACTTCTTGAAAACACAGACATTTTGGATTTAGAAGGTTTTAACAATGTATTTGGATGGCACGCATACTTGTGGTATGATAAGGTCAAAGCACATAAAGCATTTAGAAATCATATTGTTAGGAAAGCACTGTTTAATGTTTGGATAAGATATAAGGATTTATTGGAAAATAAAACCCCAAGGTGGCTGTCACCGATGGAAGCGAAAGCCCTGAAAAGGCTCAATATGGAGGCCAAATGGCCGAAATAGTGGGAAATTTTGGAACAAGAAGGAGATAGACTGAAATTGCAGAGTTTTGAAAAACTAAAAAATCAAGTGAGAGATTGGCTTCATTATTATCAGATAATGGAGACATACAATTTGGATAAGAAAATTGGCTTCCAGGTGGAAGAGTCAAAATCAGAAACAGAACTGTTAGAACCCAAAACTAAGAATTTGTCAAGAATGTATAACTTGCTATTGAAATGGAATACTCAGGATGAAATGGTAAAATCTGCTATGATTAAATGGGCACAAGATGTTGGACATAATATTATGTTTGCTGACTGGGAACAGTTGTGGACCACCGGTTTGAAATTTACGGCATGTAATGCCTTAAGGGAGAATATTATGAAAATGATCTATAGGTGGTACATGACCCCAGTCAAGCTTGCAAAAATTTATCATTTGCCCGATAACAAATGTTGGAAATGTAAAGAAACTGAAGGTACATTCTTTCACCTTTGGTGGACGTGCCCAAAGATTAAGGCTTTCTGGGAAATGATATATAATGAACTGGAAAAGGTATTTAAATATACCTTTCTGAAGAAACCAGAGGCCTTTCTCTTGGGCATGGTTGGCCAATTGGTGCCAAAGAAAGACAGAACATTTTTCATGTACGCAACAAAGGCAGCAAGAATACTTATTGCAAAGTATTGGAAGACACAAGATCTACCCACCTTGGAAGAATGGCAGATGAAGGTGATAGACTACATGGGACTGGCAGAAATGACCAGCAGAATCCGAAACCAGGGAAGAGAGACGGCGGAAGAAGATTGGAAGAAATTTAAGGACTATCTCAGGAAATACTACAAAATTAGTGAATGTTAAATTGATGTTGGATAGAATTTAAGTGGTTATCAGCTGTAATGATTAAGATAATTGGGGGGGGAGAAAGAAAGGTATAAAAGTAAGTGAAAATTAAGGGTGAGGATTTGCTGACTGAATAATTTGAATTGGAATACAAAAAGGGGAGGTATGAGGAGGTCCGAGAAATAAGTTAAAAGAAAATAAGTGAGTGAAATTATACGTGTTGTTAATTTTTGTATTTTTTTGTTTTTTGTTTTTGTTGTATAATTTTTGAAAATTTAATAAATATATTTTTTTAAAAAAGAAAAAAGCATGAAAGACAGCAAAGGGCAGGTTTATTATTTCTTTACATTTTCTTCCTTATTAGCTGTTCTCTATTGTTCAGCTCAGGCCTCAGAATGATTATATAACATTTGGGGAAGAAGATGCAACCCAGCAACCCACCACCGGAGGCTAAGATAGAGAAGATCTCCACAGCTACCATGTATTTTCCCTTGGTGCTCAGGTAGGAGGGAATAAAGGACAGCCAAACACTGCAGAAGACCAACATGCTGAATGTGATAAACTTGGCTTCATTGAAACTGTCTGGTAACTTCCTGGCAAGGAAAGCCACAGCAAAGCTTACAGTTGCCAGGCAACTCATGTAGATGAGGACACAATAAAACATGGCCACAGACCCCTCATTACATTCTAGCATGATTTCTTCCATCACTGAGTGCATGTCTAAATCAGGGTATGGGGGAGAGGTTGCCAGCCAGACAGTACATATGCCTGCTTGGACTATGGAGCAGGAAAGGAGAATGGAGTGGCCTAGTCCTTTCCCCACCCATTTCCTCATCCTGGATTCTGGTTTTGTAGCCATGAAGGCCAAAACCACCATGAAGGTTTTTGCCAGGACGCATGAAACAGCAGTTGAGAAGATGATGCCAAAAGCTGTTTGTCGGAAGAGGCATGTCAGCTTCTCAGGTCGGCCAATGAAGAGCAATGCACAAAGGAAGCAGAGCAGGAGAGAGATGAGGAGAGTGTAGGTGAGGATTCGGTTGTTTGCAATGACAATGGGTGTGTCATGGTGTTTCATAAATGTACCTAGTACCAGAGCTGTGATCAAGGAGAGGGAAAGAGAGAAACATGCCAAACTGATGCCCAAAGGTTCTTCATAAGACAAGAAGCTTATGTCCTTGGGTAGACATGCATCACGGTTCTTGCTTGGATAGTCTTTGTCAGGGCATTTATGACAGTCATTCATATCTGGAAAAATGTAAAGAAATGAGCTCATATCATATCAGCTTACTGAAATGTTTCATTTCTGTCTGAGAAGGAAAGAGCTGTGTTTAAATCAAAACCATGTTTAGAACTGTCTGATGCTCTGCAATGCAGTAATGTTGAATTTAGTTGGTTCAGAGCTATGTCGTCCTGTAATAGCCAGGGCCATTGACATTTCAATATTTATACACATTAGCCTGGGTGCAGCCTGTGTAAGTCAGAAGGAGTGGTAAGACCCCCTCTAGATATGATTTGATCCACATACCATCCAACTACTCTTAATGCATTGGCATTCTCATTTGATTAGCAAATTTAGACAATCTTAAAGGCAAAGAAGCAGGCTCTATTTAATCTATTTATTTCTCCTACCATCCTGGTTTGCAATCTTCCCCTCTGCACATGGGATGCAATCGTAGCAGCAAGGTGGCTGTCCCTCCTTCACTTTCTTGCTGGATCCTGGAAGACAACGCTCAGTACAGACAGAAAGAGGCTGAGTCTAATCCATAAATGAAAGAGCAGAATGCAGAAGAGTTCCAAATAAGGGATTTTTGAGGAATGCAGTCTTGGTGAATTCCAAAACAACCAAAATTCCAGACAAATACATAAATTTTAATGAAGCTATCCAGGACCTACGATACCCCTTGGAATGCTGCAACACAATTCTCAGCATGTTAAGAAAAATATATACTTTTGAATGCATATTTTGAGATAACTCTTTTTTAAAGACTAATGTATCCATTCCTAATGCTCAGTCACTTGCTCTTTACACCTTTCCTCTCAGCTCTCTCCTTCACTCTCTCAATCTTCACCACTTCTCCTGCTTCCACCTCTTCCACTTATGAACTTAGAAGACTAGCGGTCTCCTGCACCTGCTGCTGTCGGTTCCCATTTTCTTGCTCTGGTATTATTATACCTCCCTTTCCCAACCAGCTCGTTCCTCCAAATTTTAGCAAGAAAGGTGAAATCTTGGGGCTTATCTATTAATGCATCCTCTTTAACTCAGTCAAAAATTAGTGTTTTCTAAATGTAAAGCTATCCTAATGTTTTTGTTTATTTTAATATAGATTTCTGTTTTTACTTAAAATTCACATTGCAGTCTTCCAGAAGAAAGAAAAACCCATTTAGTTACTCCAACTAACCACTTATGTGCACTCTCTGATGTAAGATTGCTTCAAGGTCAAAAAGATCATCCATTTAATAGTTTCATGGTCTTTCACCACGTACACCCTCTTGTGCAGGCAAAATATATGCAGAGGCCCTGATTGGCTGGGGGAAAACCCTGCACTCCTGTCTCCAGGCCTTTTCATAGAAAAACTGGTATTTGACCTAGATCAAAGCACCCATATTCAGATGAAGGCTCTCTGTCTGTGTGTCCCTAAGGTATATTTGCACTGTTAACCTAGTTTAACTGTATCTTGTAGTATAAGGGTTCTTCTGTTTTGTTACCTCCTTAATAAAATATTTGCTTTTACTTCTTGAGTGGCTTCTATCAGTAAGCTTTTGCATCTTAAGTTGGTACTTGGATGCACTGGTCATTTTCTACACAGTAAGTTTAAAAGACAGTGAGTAGACATGCAGGTGAATGATCATTGCTTATGCAAGATTGAATCTCTTTGGAATTATCTAACAATGTGGCCCTACCTGATTAAACCACGTATGCCATGTTATGGCATCTTCATCAAGGGTTAATTTTTGGTCTGAAGGAGTTTGTGGATATATCCTCCCAACTCTCACTCTGTGCAAACTTTGGTTGGAGAATATAATCCAGTTGACAATATCCAAGCTAGATGCTGCCTCTCCATTCTGGTTGATGAAGACCACATCTCCTGCAGTATTGTTAAATGAGATACTTCTCAGAAAGTGATGGAGCTAGATTGAATACAGAAAAGGCAATTGTTTGGAAATGGCTGAAGTTCTAATACAGAACTGAGGTATCTTTTTCCTGTGGGCAGGACCTAGAGCAAGAGGTAGGTGGTGATACAGTCAACTGTCAGTAGAGTCTGATCCAAGGATGGAGAGACCACCAATTGTCACTCTCCCACATCTTTCTCTCTCTCCCCTTTCTACAGCCTTCCTTTCTCTGCCCCCACCACACTTCTTTTCCTCTATCACATTCATCCCAGGAGACAAGACATTGGTTTGTGACCACCTGCTCTGAGGCAGCATTTGGTGTATTATGGGATAGAGAGAATGCTGAACATCTCTCTTGACTATTACCACTACTTGTTATCTGTGAAAGCAATAACATATCAGTGGCCTCCAAACTTCTCTCATACAAATGCCTTTTTTTCTCTGAGAGGAATGAGCAGGCTGACAACATTTCAGAAACTCATACTTTGTGAGGGAATAGCAGGTCCCTACCAGTCAAGGTGAGCTCCCGTTGCTCAGTCCCTGCTTCTGCCCACCTAGCAGTTCAAAAGCACAAAGTGCAAGTAGCTAAATAAGTACCACTCTGGCGGGAAGGTAAATGGCATTTCCGTGCACTGCTCTGGCTCGCCAGAAGGGGCTTAGTCATGCTGGCCACAAGACCCGGAAGCTGTACTCCCATGATGAGTAAAGCGAAATGAGCACCGCAACCCCAGAGTCATCCGTGATTGGCACCTAATGGTCAGGGGTCCATTTACCTTTTTACCAGTCGAGGATGTTCAGCCTATTACCTGCCAAAACTGTAGATTCAGATTATTCTCTCTCCCTCCATACACCATTCCTCTCTGTCTGAGACTGGATGTGAACATGGCATGTAAAGCATGGGCCATGGTGTAGACAGCACTGTGGATACTGTAACTGTGGCCTGTCATGCTCAATTCAAAAAGTGATCCGGGAAGGTTCTCCAGCTTCTCTTCTCCAGTGCAGATATTCTCCTCCATTATGTCTGAAGTGATATCTGGGAATACACATCCAAAGACCTGTTGCCAGAAGTCCCTGATAAAACCGTCCCCATCTGTGCTGGAAGGGTTTCTGTGCACAACATACTGATGAAATCCTGGTGGGCTTCTGAAGTGAATTTCAAAGGAAATAGCACCACTGAATATTCCTGAATCCCAGTTCCTTTGAAAGACAAATGAAGTGAACTCAACCTGGGAAGTTATTATCCATACTTTACTTTTTATATTGCATGTCATGTCATCATGTTCTGATAGGTATGGAAGCCATCTAAAAGTTGCCATGGAATAAGATTCTCCACAGGCAACTATTACATTAGCTGTGCTGCTAAAAATCTTATGGTTTATACTTGCCCCCTGTTGTATTATGCCATTAATTTCAGATATAAAACTATAATTGGGGATTCTTTCTAGGAATGCAAAGCAGACACCACGCTTGGTAAACATTGGGGAAATGGCTTGCACAAATCTTTCTCCATTGTCATTGTCCGTTGCAATGACTCCAATCCACATCCACCTGAAATGCAGAAGCAAAGAGAGAATTCCCTCATACTGAAGGGCTTCTGAGGGTGCCATCTGGTAGAAGGGAAGCACTGGGCTTTTATCGTTCATCACTGGAGCAGAGCCATAAATGAGCTAAAAAGTAAATGGAGGAAGAGAAGAGAGAAAGTAGATTCCTTTCACAGTATTCATATACATTATGTGGTGAACCCTGTTAGTCAAATATGCCCTTTGCCAACTTTTCACGGATTGTGTGCCTTTCTCTCAATTATACAAAAGACACACATATAGATGGGCCGAAAACTGGGACCATCACATTTCTTCTCTGGAGATTCTTCTTTCTTCTTCATGATTCACATACACCATCACACAGCAAAACTGTGCTGCCTCTTCTCAGACTTTATTTCTGCACATTTATTTCATTTGTGAATCAGCTGCTCACTACTGTTACTGTACTCCTGAAGAACTGGAATGTATCTGCAATTTGCCATACCTCAAAGTGAATTTAATTGGGTTCAGTGCATTAAAGTGGAATAATGAATGTATTGGACCTACCTATCAGTTTTTTTGGCTGTAAACAATTCCTGGCCCCCTTCCCCAGCAGCTTTTTTGAGATGCCCTGATCACTAATTTTAGTACTGGCACGTACTTGTCAGCTTTTATCCTGTAAGCAATTTTCTGCTTTCCCCAGCAACTCAATTCAGATACCTCCACACTAAGCAGAAAATGCTGCGTAACCAAAAACAGCTGGTGAGGGAAAAGCCCACTTTCCCATCATTGGCATTTGGGATATCAGTGTTCTAGATGTGTGTGTAAGAAAGGACGAGTGACATATTTTTTTCCTGGTATTGCACCCTTTCTCCTTATCCAGGTTTCTTTGTTTGCTTATATTATAATTATGTACCGGCTTTATTTTCCAAGGATCTCAAGGTGGTGTACATGGTTTTCCTTCCAATTTCATCTTCACCCTGAACTGCTGATACACCCTGAACTGATGCCGAGGAACCTGCGTCTTTCTCTATGCAAGCTAATAGAGGTATTGTACATAGGTGTCCTACCTGCGGAATCTTAAAGATATCCAAAACAGTGGCCACATAAAAGGAGATTTCAGAATCCAGTCCCCCAATGACCCCAGTCAGATTATTTTCAACATCACATATATAGTTAGGGACAAATTTCTCCACAACGGATAAAAGCAGCAGTGTGGCGAGATATGTGTTCCTTGCATTGTTATAGCTGTCATATAAGTGAAAGCCCAAGGTGATATTGGGTAGGATGCGAGGGTCTTCGTTGATCTGCTTGACTGCAAATGCCAAGGCCACGATGTGCTGGTAAAGCTTAGGCAACACCCTAGAATGAGAGTTGCAAACTGTATCAGCAGGAACTTTTACATATCAACACAGTAGTTAATCATAATGAGTTGGGGGCCGGTTACACTCTGTCTGCTCTACTATTGAATAGCTCTTATCAGTAGAAAGTTCTTCCTGATGTTTAGTTGAAATCTCCTTTCTTATTTCTTTAATACACTTATTTGGAGCAAGAGAAAACAAGTGTGTTTCATCTTCCTGGTGACAACCCTTGAGATATTTTTTAATGGCTATCATATTTCCCCTCAGTCTCATCATAGCTAAACATACCAAACTCCCTCAACCGTTCCTCATAAGGCTTGGTTTCCAGACCATCTTTGTTGCCCTCCTCTGCATATGTTCCAGCTTGCTAATACGTTTCCTTCTTAAATTGTAGTGATCAGAACTGGACACAGGACTCCAGGTTACCAAGGCAGAATAGAGCACTACTATTACTTCCTTTGATCAGAACACTACACTTCTGTTGATGCAGATCCCTTGACCTTTTCCACATGTACTACTGGCAAGTCAAGTGTTCTTCATCTTAGATTTGTACATTTGTCTCTACTGAAATCCATGTTGTTACTATTGTCCCATTTTTCCAGTGTTTTAAGGTTGGGTTGCTAATGTGGGGCCAATGGGACGTCTTGCCGTACACACCTGAGGTCTTTTCCTGACACTTACAATCTCTGGTCTCTCCCTGCAGTGACCTCTTTTTCATGAAGCAGGGATTGTCATTGGAATTCACTGAATTCTATACTTCATAATAAGTACCTTTCAGTGCTGAAACAAACCTTAGCCTAGATCAGAAAATGAAACATTCAGCTTCAGAACAGGTTTTTAAAAATTCATTTTTACTAACACTCTAGTAGTTTAGATAAATATAGGGATGCGGGTGGTGCTGTGGGTTAAACCACAGAGCCTAGGACTTGCCAATCAGAAGGTCAGTGGTTCGAATACCCACGACGGGGTGAGCTCCCGTTGCTCTGTCCCAGCTACTGCCAACATAGCAGTTCAAAAGCACGTCATAATGCAAATAGATAAATAGGTACCGCTCCGGCGGGAAAGTAAACGGTGTTTCCGTGCGCTGCTCTGGTTCGCCAGAAGTGGCTTAGTCAGGCTGGCCACATGACCCCAAAGCTGTACGCCGGCTCCCTCGGCCAATAAAGCGAGATGAGCGCCGCAACCCCAGAGTCGGCCACGACTGGACCTAATGGTCAGGGGTCCCTTTACCTTTAGTTTAGATAAAGTCTATCAAAATTGGCTTTTCAAAAGGGCTCTCCCACATATACAAACATGCATGCATTTCAATACATTTATATTTATTTTCCTATCAAGAAATGGGAGCTTCTACATTATTCTCTCAATTCACAAGACATTCCTATGGATTTTTGCATCAGCATATGTCCCACTGAAATGCAAAGTTGTTATTACTAGGTAAATAGGTAGAGGTTTGCAGCCTTAGTCATTACTCTCAGGCTGTGACTCTAGGTTTGATCATTTCTCTGTTGCAATGGATGAGTGGCTTAGTTCTTACACAAGCTCTTCAGGCATCGCTGGTGGGGGTTCCTCAGCGAATGTTGCTGGAGAGGAGATGAAGCCACCATGGTAAACAATGCCACCAATGTTAAAATCTCCTGGCTGATGATACGTGTGAAGTGGATGGTGTGGGCCTTGGAGCCTGCATTTCGCTATGTGAGCCTGACATACATTGTAAGAAATCAGTTCCAGCAGTAAGAACACTAAAACCACCATTCTCAATACAAAGGCAACTGTCTGTTCTACATGGAACCCATGATTTCTCTGGCAATATTATAATTAGCTACTCCAAGATAAAAATTGTCTCATTTGAATGGTAATTAAGTTTCCTGAGACGATGCAATCTGGGAGTGTTTAAGATCAGACTTGTGGATCCCAGACCCTATTTAAATTATTCTGGTTAATTTTAGTATCCTTTGTGTTCCTTTTGCAAGTGGCCCCTGAAAGTCCACAGGGATTTTTGAGGAGCAGCAGATTTAATTATAGCCCTGTTAATAACCAAGCTGGAATTCAGTTATTTATTCAATGCTTGTGAACCCCTGTGGAATTGCTGAAGAAAATGTGTTTGTCACATATTCGGAACTATTGTGTTAAATTCCCTTTCAGTGGATAAGGGGCCAGTGGTGTATTGGTGAAGTTAGAAGTTCATAATAGAAGACCTTGTAAACAATGGAGACTCCCAAATGTAGTATGGTGTTGTGAGAATCTTGGAATTTGGCTGAGTGGACCTGGATTCACATCAACCACGTGGCATGAGAACAATGGCTGCTCACCATTTTTCCAGGGGAGACAATGGCGTTGCCTCACTCTCAGCCTCCTTCCCCGATAGCCTAGGCATGCACTTTTGCTGGCCTTTGGAGGGGAATTCTCCTTGGCCGGTGGATGCCAAAAGGGAGGGGTCTTTCCAACCCAAAAGGCAGTATAAATGGATCACTCACTGGTGCCTCCTGGAGGGAAGTGCCTTGCTGGCTGTAGGCATTGGCTGCTGTCTCGTCTAGCCTGGAAGTGAGGCTTAAAAGGGCGGTTGCAGGAGGCTCTCGCAGCACGGATGGGTGAAGAGTGACACCCTCCCACCCTCCCTTTTTATTTCCATGTTTTACTGTGGTTTTATATCTGCTGTAAGCCACCCAAAGTGGCTGGAGAAACGTAGCCAGATGAGTAGGTTATAAATAATAAAATTATTATTATTATTAGTCCTACTTCCTTCCATTCCTGTCTCCATTTGAATACCTGGACCTTCTGCAAAGGGCCACAATCTTACAGACACTCATTAACAAGCATAGTTAGCTTGCTGTATAACAGTACAGATGTCTACGCAGAAATAAGTGTTTTAATATTTAATGGGCCTTACTCCCAGAAAAGTGAGTAGAAGCTGGCAACGTAGGCTCTGATTTACAGTTAAAACTAAGAGAAAGCAGTGGCTTTGTGCCCATTAAGAGCTGTATAACAGGAATAAATTCAGAGGTTAAGCCTGGATTCTAGAAAGCTGAGGTCCATTATAGGAATACAGATGCAACCTGAAGTTTCTCTGTCCTCTTTGATTCCACTTTCAATCTGATTAAGCTCTGGTTTACTTGTATTCTCCATTCATCATGGTTAGGTCTAATCAATTTTATCTGCTCATTAAACATTGGCTGAAGGATGCCAACAGACTTCAGTGGAAAGTCCAACAATATACTTGCCACATATATAATACACATTTGTATTAAGTATATAGTGTTCTGATCCATCACTTGTGTTGGCTTTATCAAATGCTTTGCCCAGCGAACTGTGCATGGTTCTTTGTTGCCATCTTTTCCAAGCACCAGGGCAGAAATCTAGTTCTCTGAATTTCACCAAGGAGACCTGATTCAGACAAAATCTTGGGGGGAGGGAACACA
The DNA here is from genome assembly GCF_964188305.1 of Podarcis bocagei. Lineage (NCBI taxonomy): Eukaryota > Metazoa > Chordata > Lepidosauria > Squamata > Lacertidae > Podarcis > Podarcis bocagei. Next base: position 44,602,179 of record NC_138138.1, on the reverse strand, counting down.
ATTCAATGGGGGGTATATTATTTCACAGTACATAGATAAACTATGGAACTCACTGCCATAGGAAACAATGGTGGAGATAGTGCATTTGCAGTTTGAAGGTTTCCCACAGGAATCCGGTTGGTCAGTGTGAGTACAGGCTGCCGTACGCGAATGCACCATTAGCCTGACTCAAGAGGATCATCTTACATCTCTACGATCTTGAGTATGGATAGGTTGATGATGAAATCTGACTGTGAGCGGTACAGAACAATAGACCTGTAGGGTATGGTGGTTATAGGGTTAACCTCCTTGATGTTCTGTATCTGGGGGGAGGAGCGTCTACGCGACACTATTGCTATCATCACAGCCTTTGTTCTGTGAGCTGCTTTCGGTTTTAGTCTGAGAGTGCTTTCTGCACAGAGAGGATGTTGGAAAGTTCTGAAGGTGATTTACTGCTGTAAATAAACACTTTATAGATAGAAGAAGCTGTCTCTGGACTTTTTTACTCCTTTTTCCTCACACGGAAGGCAAACTGCTGTGTCTCTGTATATTTCCTGCTTATTTCGTTTTTTCCTCAGAGTGTGCGCAAGAGGAAACGGCTGGACGGCAGATTTATTTACAATAGGTTATGGAAGCCAATGTTTTATTGCCAAGTGTGAGAAGGGAGTACAAGAAAGGCTGCCAGTTTTGAACTCCTGCTGGAGAGGACAAAGGCAGTTCTGAGTTTGCTGGTGAAGCAGAGGAGCTAGCTGAAAGAAGCATCTTCGAGGAGCCGGCAGCTGAAACAGTGTGAGTAAGCTTTAGCCTGGGGGGGGGGGATGGCTGCAGATCAACAGCGTGAGACTTTTACTGTGCCTTTTGAAAGGCTTAATGGCTCAAACTGGGAAGACTGGGCAAGGTGGATGCACTTCTGGCTGGGAGGAAAACAGTTTTGGGAATGTACACAGGCTGACCCAGTGCCTGCTGGAGCCGGCTGCTGAGATAGAGAGGGCAGTGTGCGCATTGAGGAGGGATCAGAAAGCCATGTCCCATGTTGTGATGGCTATGGAATCATCACAACTTCCTCACATAGATGGTTTGTGAACTTGTCACCAAATTTGGTCTGCTTTGACTAGAATACACCAAAGGACCACACCTGGGGCAAAGATCTATGTCATACGTTCTCTGTTTGAGAAGAGGCTGTCCCCAGGGGAATCGGTATGTGACCACATTGCCCAGATGCTGACTGTTTTCAGCAAGCTGCGTCAGCTCAATGTGCCCTTCCCAGATGAACTTAAGGCTTATGCGTTGTTAAGCTTCTTGGACAGAAGTTATGAGAACTTAGTCCTAACGATGGAGATGATGCCGCCGAATGATCTTACGTTGGAATATATAAGTGGGAGATTGATTGATGAGGAATTGAAACGCCAGAAGGCTGTGAAAGAGAGCACAGGCTGCAACCCAAGAAGGAGTGGGGGGGGGGCAGCCAGGAGCAGTGAGGACTGTGTGAAAGCTTTTGCTTCCAAAAGATGTTTTCGTTGTGGAAGCAGTGGACACCTGGTCCGCAATTGTCCTCTAGAGGCCCAGGAATGCAAGGACACCGGAATGGAGGCTGGAAAGGAATGTCAACAAAGCAGATAAGTGGCAGTTCGAGAACTGGTTCCCAGCAGAGACGTGAGAAACAAGGAGGCCAGAGTGAGAAAGGCAAGGAGAAGCCTCTCTATCACCTCACAGCATCGATGGTGTCTCTGGGAAACAGCAAAGGCCCCGGTCGGGGGAACAGAGTCTCTATGGCAACGTTGGAAGGCAGCCAAAGGGCTACTTTGTCTTTTGTTGTGGACACTGGAGCCACGCATTGTCTCATGCCCTCTGCTGGTTTGCTTCGAAACTGCAAGTCTGTGAAAAGTGGACATTTTGTGTCACTGGATGATGGCTCCAAGAGACAATTAACTGAGACTGGTTTTTTGTATTGTTCTTTTATAGATCATGAAGTGCAAGCATTCGTGGTTCCTGAGATAGCAAATTGTCTTTTATCTGTGTCTGCCCTCGTTGCTGACGGTTTTGATATAATGCTTGCTAATAACATGTGCTCTTTTTTCAGGGATGGCAAGAAGCTGTACAGTGCTGAGTGCAGAGATAGACTGTTCGTGGTGGAGATGCCTATTGCTAATGTAGCTGTTGCAGAGCCCCCTGAAGAGGCACAAGTGCAGTGCGCAAACGTACCACCACATGACAATTGTTTACACTTGTGGCACATGAGATTTTCCCATGTTTCCTGGTCTTACATTAAGAAAGCACCTGAGAACACGGTGGGGTGCAAGTTTAAGGGGTGTGACAAACTCCTAGATTGCAGAGCGTGCAAGCAATCAAAGGTTACCTGTGATGGTCTGGGAATCTGATTCAGAAGCTGAATCTGAGGAGTCCCAGCCTGCACAGGAGTCCCCACCTCCAGGGCCGGCTGAACTGGGGCAGGGGCTTGAGTCTGAAGGGCCTGCACCTGTGCCGGATCCTCAGGAGCAGACACCAGATGCATCCACTCTGGCTCTGGAGGTGATTGAGGATCCATTGCCTGCAGGTGCGACTCTCCCAGCCCTGTCAGGGGATGGTGAAGCTGCCCCTGGGTCCAGTAACCCTCCAGCCTCTCCTGAGCTGCAGAGGCTCAGGGCAGAGAGGCGGAGGGAACTGGGTTTTCTCAGGAGGAGTGCTCGCCTTAAGGCCAGGAGAGGCGGGTCACCTGTGGGCCAGGACCGCCCCTGGCCTCAGAGGAGATAAAGGCCAGTCAGCCTAGTCCCAGGTTGCAGGAGCAACGTCATTGGAAACCTGCTTCTGCCAGCACCCAGACCTGTTCTTCCAGAGTTCCCGACCACACCTGACTTCTTGCTTTGGACCCCGCTTCGCCCTTTGTGGACTGTCTCCAGACCCTTGACCCAGGACCGGATTCTGACCATGCCTCACAGTAACCTCTCTCCGGGACCAGCAGAGTTTGCTCCCGCCCACTCGCACTCCCCCTTTGCTGGGATGTGTTCGGGAAGAGCCAGAAGCCATGGCTGACCAGGCAGCTGCGTTGGTGGCATTGGCCCAGGAGAACCAGGCCTTGACTCACACCGTTCAGCAGCTAAGCAATGCGGTTACAGTGCTTCAGCAGCGGTTGGATGCCTTACCGGCTCCTGGGGCCGATGCCCCCGCTTCTGGCAAGTACCCAGTGGCTCTGCCAGAGAAATTTGATGGGACCCCGGCCAGCTTTCCCATGTTCCTCGCCCAGGCCAAGCTGTATATTCAGGGGTGAGCCCGGAATTTTTCTGACAATCGCATCAAGGTGCACTTCTTGATCAGTTTGTTAAAGGACCAGGCAGCCAAGTGGGCTTTCCCACTGCTCCAGCAAGACTTTCCTTTGCTAACAGACTATATGGGGTTTTGTAACCACTTGGAGACTGCGTTTGGCAACCCTCTGAGGGGGAGCCAAGCCAATCGGGCGATTCGTTGGTTGAGACAGGACAAGTCCACAGCCACCGCCTACGCCACAGAATTTTGGCTGTTGGCACAGGACTTGTCTTGGAATGACTCTGCACTTCAGCACCAGTATCTTGAGGGACTGTCGGACAAGATATTCGACCAGCTGGCCACAATGGATTGCCCCACCACGCTGGACGCCCTCATTCAGCGGAGCCTGCAGATAGACAACCAGTTGGAGGACCGTCGCCAGGCCCGGGACTCCCAGCTCCTGGCTCCAGTCCTTTCCAGCAGGTCCACGGCCACAGCCGAGTTGCCGGACGAGCCAATGCAGCTCGGGGAACGTGACCTCGCATCTCCCCCTTGGAGAAGACGCGGCGTCTGGAGGGGAACCTGTGTCTTTACTGCGGTGGGAGTGGACATTACGCCCGATCCTGTCCCAAGAAGATGCCGGCCACAGGGAAACCGCCAACCCCGGTAGCTGAAGGCCCTGGATACCTGGGGTCCCAAACCATGCAAGAGGGGCCCTCACCAGTGGAATTGCGACACCTCATGGTTCCGGTGCACCTATACCCCCCTGGCAGGCCCTGGATTCTCACCCATGCTCTGGTGGATTCAGGGGCAACCCCCTCGTATATGGACTCTGCCTTTGCCACCCATCATCAGGTGCCACTGCAGGATAAGTCGGAACCGGTATAGGTGGAGGCAATTGACGGGCGGCTCCTGCGCTCGGGCGCCGTTACTCAGGAGTCACAGCCCTTGGTTCTGTGTCACCAGCAGCACCGGGAGGTGCGAATTTTGGACATTGCTACCATGCCCCGGTTTCCCCTGGTGCTCGGGATGGACTGGCTGGAGTCTCACAATGTTCAGATTGACTGGGTCAATCGGACTGTGTGCTTCCCAGACCCGTGTCCCCATGCTCGGTCCTATAAGCTAGCAGCCGCCCTCACTGAGGAGGCTGCATCAACATTCCCTGCTGTTTACCAGGACTACCAAGACGTGTTCGAGCAACGGGGGCCAGATCAGCTGCCACCTCATCGGTCTTTCGACTGCAGCATAGAGCTCCAGCCTGGGGTGCCCCTGCCTGCGAGTCGCTTATACTCTCTTATGGAGCCGGAGCGTGAAGCTTTGCAGGACTTCCTTTGCAAGAACCTGGAGCGTGGGTTCATTTGGCCTTCCACCTCGCCCACCGCTGCTCCAATGCTCTTTGTTAAGAAGAAGTGTGGGGAGCTTCATCTTTGCCATGACTACCGGGCCCTGAACAAGATTACTATCCCAGACTTGCCCTTTATCTCGGAGTTGCTGGAGCGGGTGCAATGGGCGCAGGTGTTCACCAAGCTAGACCTCCGGGGGGCCTACAATTTAATTTGGATCCGAGCCGGGGATGAGTAGAAGACAGCATTCGGGACCCGGTATGGGCAGTTTGAATACCTGGTAATGCCCTTCGGATTATGCAACGCGCCGGCTGTGTTCCAACGGTACATCAACCATGTCTTCCAGGACTTGCTAGACAAGTACGTGGTGGTGTACTTAGATGACATTCTGATTTTCTCCCGTGACCCGGCTCGCCATGAGGGTCATGTCTGAACCGTGCTGCAATGCTTGCGGGAGTATGCAAAGCTCAGCAAGTGCGAGTTCCATCAGTGGTCAGTGGACTTCCTTGGTCACTGACTCTCTCCAGATGGGGTGCAGATGGATCCTGGGAAGGTGGCAGCGGTTCAGTAATGGGTGGCACCTCAGAACCGCAAGGACCTACAGCGATTCCTGGGGTTCGCCAACTATTATCGGACCTTCATTGCAGATTATGCTCATTGCACCACCCCGTTGACCCGGCTGCTGTGCCCCAAGACGTCATTTTCCTGGGACAAGGAGGCAGAGGAGGCGTTTCAGGGGTTGAAAGCCTGTTTCCAGAGGGTGCCGATCTTGCAACATCCTGATCCCTCTCGACCCTTTGTGGTAGAGACTGACACCTCCAGCACGGCTCTCGGTGCCGTCTTGTCCCAGCAGCACAGACCTGATGTGTCACTGTTACCCTGCGCCTTCTATTCCTGCCAGCTTCTTCCGGCAGAGTGTAACTATACCGTGTGGGAGCGGGAACTACTGGCCATCAAGGTGGCCTTTGAGGTCTGGCGCCACCATCTTGAGGGGGCACGACACCCGGTGGAGGTGAGAACTGACCACCGGAACCTGGAGTACCTCCAGACCACCCGCAAGCTGAACCAAAGGCAGATCCGGTGGGCGTTGTTCTTCTCCCGGTTCCAGTTCCGGATCCACTACATCCCTAGCTCCCAAAACCAGAAGGCGGATGCCCTGTCCCGGAAACCCGAAGACATCGCAGACACGGTACAGCAAGCAGTACCAACCACGATCCTACCACTGCCACTCAGGAGGCTGAGCCACTGCAGGCTTGGGTGCGGAAACAGCAGCAGGTCGATGCTTGGGCTCAAGAACGACTCCGGGAACTGGCCGAAGGGACATGCCCTCAGAATCCGGGGCTGGTCTTGCACCAGGGCCTACTGCTGCACCATGGTCGCCTGTACATCCCGCCAGGGCCACTGCGGGCTGAGGCCCTCCGGATGACCCACGATGCCCCAGCAGCAGGTCACTTTGGGTGGTATCAGACAACCCATCTGATAAGCCGCGAGTTTTGGTGGCACCGCCTGAAGGTTGATGTGGCTCGCTACGTCGCTGGTTGTGATGTCTTCCGGCGGGCCAAGGGCCCTACTGGGTAACCCCCCCAGCCTACTTCAGCCATTACCAGTCCCTCCACATTCTTGGCACACGGTTTCGCTGGACTTTGTGGTGGAATTACCCCCGTCTCGTGGCTGTACCTGCCTCCTGGTTTTCTCCGACCATTTCACTAAGATGGTGCACTGTGCCCCCTTCCCATCTGTACCCACAGCTAAGGAAACCGTTCAGCTATACCTTCAGCATGTCTTCCGCCTGCATGGCCTACCTGAGCGTGTGGCGTCTGACCGGGGCGTTCAGTTCACATCCCATTTCTGGCGAGCAATTCACCAGACCCTTGGGACAGAGGCCTGTCTATCGTCAGCGTACCACCCACAGACCGATGGCCAGACGGAATGGGCAAACGCAGTGCTGGAGCAGTACCTCCGGTGTTACTGCAGCTACCAGCAGGATGACTGGGTCGACCACCTAGCATTGGCGGAGTTCGCTTACAACAACGCAGTGAATGCGTCCACTCAGCAGACCCCGTTCCAGGCCAGTTACGGTTACCATCTGCGGTTGTTCCCAGATGTGCTGCCGGCATCCCCAGTCCCTGTGGTGACAGAGTGGCTTCAGGAGCTCCAGTCTCAGCAACAACTATTGATGGAGCAACTGCGCCAGGCGAAGGAGGCATACAAGGCCCAGGCCGACTGCCACCGCCAGGTGGGGCCTGAACTCCATGTCGGTGACCTGGTATGGCTCTCTACTCGCCACCTCCACCCCTCCCGGCCTTGGCGGAAGCTTCACCAGCCCGTTTCCCATCGTGGACCAGGTCACACCTGTGGCATTCCGTCTCCAGTTGCCTGCAACCCTGAAGGTTCACCCGGTATTCCACAGGTCCCTTCTGAGTCCGGTGGCCCGGTCTGAAGAGTTCCACCCAAACCGTCCCTGACTGCAGCCAGTTTTGGTTCAGGAGGAGCCCGAATACGAGGTAGAATGCATTCTGGACTCCCGATAGCACAGGGGAAAGCTGCAGTATCTCATAGACTGGAAGGGGTATGGACCTGAGGACCGTTCCTGGGAACCAGCAGCCAACGTCCACGCGCCTGCCTGCCTCCATGATTTCCATGTGGCGTACCACAGCAAGCCGGGTCGGGACCCTTGGTTGGGGGGCAGCCTGGGAGGGGGGATGGTGTGATGGTCTGGAAATCTGATTCAGAAGCTGAATCTGAGGAGTCCCAGCCTGCACAGGAGTCCCCGCCTCCAGGGCCGGCTGAACTGGGGCAGGGGCTTGAGTCTGAAGGGCCTGCACCTGTGCCGGATCCTCAGGAGCAGACACCAGATGCATCCACTCTGGCTCTGGAGGTGATTGAGGATCCATTGCCTGCAGGTGCGACTCTCCCAGCCCTGTCAGGGGATGGTGAAGCTGCCCCTGGGTCCAGTAACCCTCCAGCCTCTCCTGAGCTGCAGAGGCTCAGGGCAGAGAGGCGGAGGGAACTGGGTTCTCTCAGGAGGAGTGCTCGCCTTAAGGCCAGGAGAGGCGGGTCACTTGTGGGCCAGGACCACCCCTGGCCTCAGAGGAAATAAAGGCCAGTGAGCCCAGTCCCAGGTTGCGGGAGCAACATCATTGGAAACCTGCTTCTGCCAGCACCCAGACCTGTTCTTCCAGAGTTCCCGACCATGCCCGGCTTCTTGCTTCGGACCCCGCTTCGCCCTTTGTGGACTGTCTCCAGAGCCTTGACCCAGGACCAGACTCTGACCACGCCTCACGGTAACCTCCCCCCGGGACCAGCACATTACCACATGTACTTATCCCAGGTCAGACAGGAAGACCAGCAAACCCTTTGAGCTGGTTCATGCAGATTTGTGTGGTCCCATGCAGGTAGCTTCTTTAAGTGGATCAAAGTACATTCTTCTGATCATTGATGATTTTTCAAAGAACACGTGGCTGTTTACAATTTGACACAAGAGTGAAGCAGCTGCACTGATTAGGGATTGGATCACAGCAGTAGAGCTGCATTTTTCCACTAGGGTTGTTTCATTTCAGAGTGATCATGGAGCGGAATTCACTGGTTCTGCGCTGCAGAATTTCTTCCGACAGAAGGGAATCAGCCACAGGCTAACAGCAGCACACAGTCCCCAACAGAATGGTGTTGCAGAGCGTAAAAATAGAACGCTGCAGGAAGCCGCTAATGCCATGCTTTATGACTCTGGTCTCCCACAGTGTTTTTGGACAGAGAGGTATAAAACCGTGTGCTACATACAGAATAGAGTGTACAATTCAAGTGTAGGGGGCATGCCTTATTTTCTGCTGCACGGTAAGAAGCCCACAGTAGATTTCTTTTGTGTGTTTGACTGTGAAGCTTAGGTCCTCATCCCAAAGGCCAATCACAGAAAGGGTGAACCAAGGTCCAAGAAGATGATCTTTGTAAGCTATGAGCTGGGTTCCAAGGTGTGGCGTTTTGCATATCCCAGTGGCAATCAGTCTCGGCTGCTTATTAGCGGAAGTGCTGAGTTCTGTGAGCAAAATGGGTGGAAACACGTGCATGGGAACCCAGATGTTCTTTCAGAGCAGTTTGACTCAGATGAGGAAGAAGAGGAGGAGGAAGCTGAATCTGTTGCTGGGGAGCAGAGTCCGCAACCACAGAGTTCAGAACAGGAGTCCCCAAGGGAGAGACTCAGAACCCCTCCAAAGGGAAGTCCCAAGACCCCTCCACAGTTCTGTCAAGTTTGAGCCGTCCTCGCCTACAGGTCCAGTTGTGAGACACAAAAGGCGCAGCAGGTCAGAGGGGGAGGTCTCTGACACAGGGGATGGTTTGGCTGGCCCCAGTGAGTCAGAGGGGGGGCCCAGAGTTTGTGCTGAGGAGATCAGCGAGGTCAACCAAGGGGAAGCCACCTGACAGGTATGAAGCCACTAGTGTGTGGGTTGGTGTGGCTAGGTGTGAACCTGAATCCTTTGAGGATGTTCAGAAGTTGCCTCAGGAAGAAGCCAGCAAATGGCATGAGGCGATGCAGAAGGAGATGAACTCAATGGCGTCTCTAGGTGTGTTCTCCCTCACACATTTGCCGGCTGGCAAACAGGCTGTTTGCTGCAGATGGGTTTATCGCCTTAAACCCACAGAGTCAGGAGAACAAGAGTACAAGGCAAGAGGTTTCATGCAGAGGAAAGGAGTCCATTTCACGGAAGTGTATTCTCCGACTTCCAGAAGTGAAACTCTGCGCATGCTCTTAGCTGTTGCTGCACAAAGAGGTTGGAAGGTGAACCATTTTGATGTGGATGTCGCCTACTTGAACTCAGAATGAATACTTGAAAATCAATAAATACTTGAAAATTCCATGGCCTGCAATAGTAGAGTTTCACAGATCTCATTATGCTGAAAGCTGTGAGACAAGTTTTATCACTGAGAATTAAGGCTAGATACAGATTTGCTTACATGTATATTTTGACAAGAATTGCTCTGAGTCTTCTTGTCAACGCATGCTACAAGAGAATAATGTATGTGGAAATGTATGATTGTTTACTTCAAAGCAAATAAGTCAATTTTACAAATGTATTTTCAACTGTGGGAATTTGGACTCTAGAAAAAATTATAAAAGGGAGCAGCTGAACTTATATTTCCAATTGTTCTACTGTAAACACAGATAAAAACACAAAATACAGCAGATTACAGGTTTATCATTTCTTTAATTTTTCTTCCTTATTAGCTGTTCTTTATTGTTCAGCTCAGGCCTCAGAATGATTATATAACATTTGGGGAAGAAGATGCAACCCAGCAACCCACCACCGGAGGCTAAGATGGAGAAGATCTCCACAGCTACCATATATTTTCCCTTGGTGCTCAGGTAGGAGGGAATAAAGGACAGCCAAACACTGCAGAAGACCAACATGCTGAAAGTGATAAACTTGGCTTCGTTGAAACTGTCTGGTAACTTCCTGGCAAGGAAAGCCACAGCAAAACTTACAGTGGCCAGGCAGCTCATGTAGATGAGGACACAGTAAAACATTGTCACATGCCCTTCATTACATTCTAATATAATTTCTTCTGTCATTGAGTGCATGTCCACATCTGGGTATGGGGGAGAGGTTGCCAGCCACACAGTGCATATCCCTACTTGAACTATGGAACAGGAAAGGAGAATGGAGTGGCCTAGTTCTTTCCCCACCCATTTCCTCATCCTGGATTCTGGTTTTGTAGCCATGAAGGCCAAAACCACCATGAAGGTTTTTGCCAGGACACAAGAAACAGCGGTTGAGAAGATGATACCAAAAGCTGGTTGCCGGAGGAGGCATGTCACCTTCTCAGGTCGGCCAATGAAGAGCAAAGCACAAAGGAAGCAGAGCAGGAGAGAGATGAGGAGAGCGTAGGTGAGGTTTCGGTTGTTTGCAATGGCAATGGGTGTGTCATGGTGCTTCATAAATGTACCTAGTACCAGAACTGTGATCAGGGAAAGGAAAAGAGAGAAGCAGGCTAAACTGATGCCCAAAGGTTCTTCATAAGACAAGAAGCTGATATCCTTGGGTAGACAGGCATCACGGTTCCGGCTTGGATAGTCTTTGTCTGGGCATTTATTACAGTCATTCATATCTGGGGGGAAACAAATATATTAGGTCACAGATTTCAGTTTGCTGAAATGTTTACTTTCTGTCTGAGAAGAAAAGAGCTCTGTTTAGATCCAAGTACATGTTTAGTACAGTCTTATGCAATGCAATGTGGTAATGTTGCAATCTAACCTTTCTCTGTGTCATGGATATGCCACTAAAGCACATGAGACCGTGAGGGGAAAAGTACAGTGGTACCTTGGGTTACATACGCTTCAGGTAAAATATGCTTCAGGTTACAAACTCCGCTAACCCAGAAATAATACCTCGGGTTACGAACTTTGCTTCAGGATGAGAACAGAAATCGCGTGGCGGCGCAGCGGCAGCACGAGGCCCCATTAGCTAAAGTGGTGCTTCAGGTTAAGAACAGTTTCAGGATAAGAACGGATCTCCGGAATGAATTAAGTACTTAACCTGAGGTACCACTGTAGTCCAAAATGTTTAATTCTGCGCAGAAGGTTCAACTGGGAATAATTAACCTAACTAACCTGAAACAACTAAACGTCGTACAAAGAGTTCGAAACAGTTTTATACGTTTGGCACAAATTCCACACATTCCATTATGTTTAAATTTCCTATCCAATTGAAACGCTTTGTTTCCCTCACCACATTTCCTCTTAAGGCACTTTGTTGTCTCCTTATGATTGGTCCAAATTACAAACAGTGTGAGCATGCATACTGACTCCCAGTTTAAATAAAGGAGCTTCCTCGTGGTCTGCTAAAATTCTATTGCAGGATTAGTTTCCACTTCAGTATTTTATTTCACTCTAGTTACCGTGAATAGTCTGACCACAGTCCAAGCATGCTCAGTATGTCAAAACCGTATATGGTATAATTATCTGTATTTAATTACTGCCGTATTCTTGAATGTAATTGGTTCAGAGGTATGTTGTCCTGTAAGTGCCACAGCCAGTGCCATTGCCATCTGAATGTTTATTCACATTAGCCAGGGTGCAGCCTGTGTAAGTCAGAAGGAGTGCCACAGCCCCCTCTAGATATGCTCAGGACCAGTGGCGTAGCGTGGGGGGTGCCAGGGGTGCCGGCCGCACCGGGCGCAACATCTGGGGGGGGGGGCGCGAGTCCAGAGGGAAGGGACAAGTTCCTTCCTCCGCCGGGCTCCCCGCCGCCACCGCCAGCCTTGTGCCCTAGCGCGCGCCCCCCGCCACCGCTGCAGCTGCGCTCCACTCACTGCTCATAGGAGGAGCAGCCGCTGCAGCAGCGCCGACGCCGCCACCGACGCCTGGCCGGGCATGGGCAGCCTTCGCACCCCGCTGCCGCCGCCATCCCCTCGGCCCAGCCACAGGCGGCGGCTGCTTCTGCCGACTGGGAAGGAGGAGAGCTCCGAGGGGCCTCGCCGTGCCCTGCGCTCCCCAAAACCCTCCGAGAGGAAGCCGGCGGGCGGGCGAGGGTCTCCCGGCAGAAGGGGGCGCCGCTGGCTCTGGCTCTCAGCGCAAATCTCAGCCGCGGTTGGGGGGGGCGAGGACGGAGCACGGCTGGAAGCCCCTGGCCCCGGCCGGGAGGAGGAGAGGCGCTCGCCAAGCCCGGATCTGGAGCTCCACCTACAGCCCAAGGAGAGGAGGGGGCGGGGAGGCGCCCGAGGGGAGGGGGCTTCGGTTGCCTCAGCCCGCGGGGGCTCCGCAAATAATAAATTTAACAAATTCCTGCTGAGCCTTTGGGGGGGTCCTTGGCTCCTTCGCTCGCCCCCAGCCCCAGTGGCGTAGCGTGGGGGTGCAGGGGGGCCGGGCGCAACATCTGGGGGGGCGTGTTCGCACTTGAGTGCTAAAATCCACGGGTTAGGGGGCGCAAATTACTTGCCTTGCCCCGGGTGCTGACAACCCACGCTACGCCACTGCTCAGGACCCAAGGTAGAAATGTGCAAAGAGAAAGGCATGCTTGGCCAATCCACATCATGATCAACTCTGATCTGAAAACCAATATCCCCACTGTGGAAGGACATGTGGATCCAGAATTTGCCTCCACAGTCACTTATGGACTCATTGTGAAAACTTTGCTTATGGAAGACAATCTTACTCGGCTATGAGTAATTGAAGAAGCAGAAGTGGGATCATTTTTAAGGGTGCTCCTGGTTGTGGTCAGGCCCCCAACCCGGTCCCCCCAGCGTGGGCGGAGCAACGCCATCATGCCAGGATGGCACCACGATCACCCCAGCTTTTTGGCCAATCATTTTTCTGTGGGGGGATATAAAAACTGCAGCGTGAGGTGTGTCAGGAACCTGCTTCACACTGCTGAACACCCACCCACCCTCCCTTTATTTTATGTGTCCTCTGCCCTTGCTTTGTCTTTGGCTGGTCACCTGTCTTGGGCCCGGGGCCAGGTAGGAATGTTTCCATTTGGCAGATTGGCAATGGCCACTTGGCTTTCGCCTACCTCTTAGCAATCGTCACAACTTTGTAAGGTTTGGCGGTTAGGCATTGGCTCATTGATTTGTGGGGGAGGGGAAGTCAGCCATCTCCTCCCCCTCCATTGACCAAGAGTATTCCATTAAAGGATTCCAGGGCCAATACCACTCACATTTAGTTGTGGCCTAAAATTTTGCCCAATAACCTTAAATAAAGATTCTGTGTCAGTGTGAATTTTATTCTAACAAGGAGCTGGTTTGGGGGTCTTGCCATGTCAGAAGAAGAAGAAGAAGAAGAAGAAGAAGAAGAAGGAGGAGGAGGAGGAGGAGGAGGAGGAGGAGGAGGAGGAGGAGAAGAAGGAGGAGAAGAAGGAGGAGAAGAAGAAGAAGAAGAAGAAGAAGAAGAAGAGGTGCTCTGGACCACATACCATCCAACTACTCTGAATGCATGGTCATTCTCATTTGATTAGCATATTTAGACTATCTGAAAGGCAATGATCACAAAGAGGCAGGATCACACATACAGTGGATTATCTCTTTGGAAAAGTAAACTCAGCCATCCTTACAACACCTTTCGATTATTAGTGCTGAGTCTGAATGTATTTAATCTATTTATTTCTCCTACCATCCTGGATTGCAATCTTTCCCTCTGCACATGGGATGCAATCGTAGCAGCAAGGTGGCTGTCCCTCCTTCACTTTCTTGCTGGATCCTGGAAGGCATCTCTCAGTACAGACAGAAAGAGGCCGAGTCTATTCCGTAAATGAAAGAGCAGAAGGGTCAGCAAGAGAACAATGAGTTTGGAAATCTTCATGTTCCGGGGCCCCACTCTATGTTACTAAGCTGAGTCAGCATTTCAGCAATATATAAAATGGTTTGTTTTTTTAGTACAGTGGTACCTCGGGTTACATACACTTTAGGTTACATACGCTTCAGGTTACAGACTCCGCTACCCAGAAATAGTGCTTCAGGTTAAGTACTTTGCTTCAGGATGAGAACAGAAATTGTGCTCCGGTGGCGCCGCAGCAGCGGGAGGACACATTAGCTAAAGTGGTGCTTCAGGTTAAGAACAGTTTCAGGTTACGAACGGACCTCCGGAACGAATTAAGTACTTAACCTGAGGTACCACTGTATTGGTAATGTTTGAAGTGATGTCATACTCCCTCTATTGTTCTGGGATGTGTAGGTGTTGTGATTACATAGCAGTTCCCCACTTTTTAGCAAGAAAGGCAAAATCTTGGGGCTTATCCTCTTTTCCTCAGTTAAAAACCAGTATTTTATAATTGTTAAGAAATATTTATAAAATATTTGTAAATATAATAAAATAAAATATTTGCCTTTATTCCTTGAGTGACTTCTAAGAGTAACCTTTTGGCTCTTAATCTGGTACTTGGATGAAGAAGAAGTGTTTGGATTGGACATCCCACTTTATCACTACCCTAAGGAGACTCAAAGCGGCTAACATTCTCCTTTCCCTTCCTCCCCCACAACAAACACTCTGTGAGGTGAGTGAGGCTGAGAGACTTCAGAGAAGTGTGACTGGCCCAAGGTCACCCAGCAGCTGCATGTGAAGGAGCAGAGACGGGAACCCGGTTCACCAGATTACGAATCTACTGCTCTTAGCCACTACACCACACTGGCTCTCTGTATGCATTGGTCATGTTCTACACAGGAACATGCAGTTTAAAAAACAGTGAGTAGACATGCAGGTGAATGATCATTGCTTAGGCAATACTGAATTTCTTTGGAATTATCTGATAATGTGGTCCAACCTGATTAAACCAACTGTGCCATGTTATGGCATCTTCATCAAGGATGAATGATTGGTCTCCAGAAGTCTGCGGATCTATCCTCCCAACGCTCACTCTGTGCAAACATTGGTTGGAGAATATTATCCAATTGACAATATCTAAGTTAGATACCACCTCTCCATTCCGGTTGATGAAGACCACATCTCCGGCCGTATTGTTAAATGAGATGCTTCTCAGAAAGTGATGGAGCTAGATAGAAAACAGAAAAGGCAATTGTTTCGAAAAGGCTTCAGTCTAATGCAGGGTAGAGCATTTTTTTTTCTTCCTGTAGGAAAAAACGACAGAAATTGGTGGGGGTGATTCAGTCAAGTGTCAGTAGATTCAGGTCAAAGAATGGAGAGAACACCAATTTTCTCTTTCCCACACCCCTCTCTCTCCCTCTCCCCCTTTTTTACAACCTTTCTTTATCTCCCCCACCCCCACCTCTTTTCCTCTGTCCCTCTTCATCTCAGGAGACACCACAGTGGTGTATGATCACATGATCTGAGGGAGGACTTGGAGCATATGGGATAGAGATAATGCTGAACATCTCTCTCAACCATTACTGCCACTTCTTGTCTTTGAATGCAGTAACATATCAGTGGTCTGCAAACTTCTTTCATAGAAGCACTATTTCATGTCTGAGATGAAGGAGCAAGTTGACAACACTTTGGAAACCAATCCCTTGTGGGGGAATAACAGGCCTCTTCAAGTTGAGAATGTTTAGCCTATTACCTGCCAAAACTGTGGATTCTGATTCTTCCCTCTCCATCCGTATGCCATTCCTCTGTGCCTGAGTCTGGATGTGGACATGGCATGTAAAGCATGGGCCAAGGCGTAGACAGCATTGTGGATACTGTAACTGTGGCCTGTCATGCTCATTTCAAAAAATGATCCAGGAAGGTTCTCCAGCTTCTCTTCTCCTGTGCAAATATTCCCCTCCACCTTGTCTGAAGTCATATCTGGGAATACACATCCAAAGGCCTGTTGCCAGAAGTCCCTGATAAAACCGTCCGCATCTGTGCTGGAAGGGTTTCTGTGAACAACATACTGATGAAATCCTGGTGGGTTTCTGAAGTGAATTTCAAAGGATATAGCACCATTGAATATTCCTGCATCCCAGTTCCTTTGAATGACAAATGAAGTGAACTCAACATGGGCAGTTGTTATCCATACTTTACTTTTTATATTGTATGTCATGTCATCATGTTCTGATAGGTATGGAAGCCATCTAAAAGTTGCCATGGAATAAGATTCTCCATGGGCAACTATTACATTAGCTGTGCTGCTAAAAATTTTATGGTTTATACTTGTCCCCTGTTGTAGCATGCCATCAATTTCAGAAATAAAACTTAAACTGGGGACTCTTTCCAGGAATGCAAAGCAGACACCACTCTTGGTAAATATTGGGGAAATGGTTTGCACAAATCTTTCTCCATTGTCATTGTCTGTTGCAATGACTCCAATCCACGTCCACCTGAAATGCAGAAGCAAAGAGAGAATTCCCTGATACTGAAGAGCTTCTGAGGCTGCCATCTGGTAGAAGGGAATCCCTGGGCTTTTATCATTCATCACCGGAGCAGAGCCATAAATGAGCTAAAAGTAAGTGGAGGAAGAGAAGAGACAAAGTAGATTCCTTTCACAGTATTTATATACATTATGAGGTGAACCCTGTTAGTCTAATACACCCTTTGCTAATGTTTCAGGGTTTGTTTGCCTCTCTCTTAGTTTTACAAAAGATGGGCCGAAAACTGGGATCATCTCCCTTTTCTCATTTTTAAACCTTTAATTTGATGACTGGAAAGGGAACTGTGTCTGTTTTATATTATTTTTAGAAATCTTTTTAACACACTGATGACTGGAGGAGAGCATTGTGTCTACTTCACTTAAAAACAAACAAACTTTTTTATATCATTGGAAAATTTGGCAGGGTCTTCTAAAATGCATAAAACTGAATGGGGAAACATACCCTGCCCCAAACAACAGATTTCCTGGACATTATCTGGCTTTGTCAGAAATGCAAGCAATTTCCCTTTTCCAACAGCAACTCATCTAACTTGGGTTAGATGCACATTTCTTCTCTGGAGCTTCGTCTTTCTTCTTCATGATGCACATGCCCCATCACACAGCAAAACTGCGCAGATTCTTCTCAGACTTTATTTATGAACATTTATTTCACTTGTGAATCAGCTGCTAGCTACTTTTACTGTTCTCCTGCAGAACTGGATTGTATCTGCAGTTTGCCATAACTTCTCTATATCTTTAATTATGTCCAGTGGGCTAAAGAGGAATAGTTATTGTACTGGCTCCTACCTGTAAGGTTTTTGTAGCTGTAAGCATTTCCCCCACTTCCCCAGCTTATTTGACATGCCCTCCTCACTAATTTTTCCACTGGCGCCTAAAATCTTATTTCTTTTATCCAGTAAGCAATTCCCCCCTTTACTCAGCAACTGAATTCAGATACCCTCCTAACTAAGCAGAAAATGATGCATAACCAAAAACTGCTGGTGAGTGAGAAGCCCACTCTCCCATCAGTGGCATTTGTTATATACTGTAAGTGATCTAAATGTGTGTGTAAGACGTTAGAGTTACATATTTTTTCAGCAACCTTCCCCTTTATTCAGGTTTGTCTGTCTGTCAGTCTGAATGTTTGCTTATATTACAATTATGTACCATCTTTATTTTCCAAGAATCTCAAGGTGGTGTACATGGTTCTCCTTGCAATTTCATCTTCACCCTGAACTGATGCCAAGGAACCTGCCTCTTTCTCTATGCAAGCTAATAGAGGTATTGATCATGAGTGTCCTACCTGCGGAATCTTATAGATATCCAAAATAGTTGCCACATAAAAGGAGATTTCAGAATCCAGTCCCCCAATGACCCCTGCCAGATAACTTTCAACATCACATATATAGTTAGGGACAAATTTTTCCACCATGGATAAAAGCAGCAGTGTGGCAAGAGATGTGCTCCTTGCACTGATATAGCTGTCATATAAGTGGAAGCCCAAGGTGATATTGGGTAGGATGTGAGGGTCTTCGTTGATCTGCTTGACTGCAAATGCCAAGGCCACAATGTGCTGGTAAAGCTTAGGCACCACCCTAGAATGAGAGTTGCAAACTGTATCAGCAGGAACTTCAAAAGATGTATCCTTTTACATATCAACAGAGTAGTTAATCATATTGAGTTCAGTGGGGTGAACTCTCAGTCTGTTCCACTATTGAATAGCTCTTATCAATAGAAGGTTCTCTCTGATGTTTATTTGAAATCTCCTTTCTTGTTACTTGAAAACCCTGATTTGGAGCAAGAGAAAACAAGCATGTTCCATCTTCCTGGTGACAGCTCTTGAGATAGTTGAAAATGGCTATCATTCCTCCCCTCCGTCTCATCTTAGATAAACATACTAAACCCCCTCATCCGTTCTTCATAAGGCTTGGTTTCCAGACCATCTTTGTTGCCCTCCTCTGCACATGTTCTAGCTTGTCAATATCCTTCTTAAATTGTGGTGATCAAAACTGGACACAGACTTCAGGTGACCAAGGCAGAATAGAGCAGTACTATTATTTACTTTCATCAGGACACTGTACTTCTGTTGATGCAGATCCCTTGAACCTTTCCACATGTACTACTGGCAAGCAAAGTTTTACTCATCTTAGATTTGTGTATTTGTCCCTATTGTAATTCATGTTCAAGTTTTAAAATATTTTAAGCTTAATAGTATCTAGATCAGGGGTTGCTAATGTGGGGTAATGGGACGTCTTCCCTTACATGTCGGAGGTCTTTTTCTGACACTTACAAAGTCTCTGGTCTCTCTGGTCTCTCCCTGCAGTGACTTCATTTTCGTGAGTCAGTGATGGCCGTTGGAATTCACTGAATTGTATACTTACTAATAAGTACCTTTCAGTGCTGAAACAAAGCTTAGTCTAAGTTCAGAAAATGAAAGCATAAGGACATTCAGCCTCAGAACAGGTTTTTAAAAATACATTCTTAATACTCCAGTAGTTTAGGTAAAGTCTAGCAAAATGGGCTGCTCAAAAGGCCTCTCCTAGACACACAAACATGCATACATTTCAGTATTTCTCTATCCAGAAATGGGAATTTCTCCTATATTCTCTTAATTCACAAGACATTTGTTCCATTTTATTGCACCAGCCTAAGTCCCATTCATATCTAAAGTGGATTCCCCCAGGTAAAAGGGTAAACATTTGTTGCCTCACTCATTATTCTGAGGCTGCAACTCTAGGTTTGATCATTCCTTTGACGTAATACAATGAGTGGCTTAGTTCTTACACGAGCTCTTCAGGCAGTGCTGGTGGGGGTTCCTCAGTGAATGTTGCTGAAGAGGAGAAGAAGCCACCATGGAAAACAATGCCACCAATCAGGAACTCTCCTGGCTGATGATATGTGTGAAGTGGATGTTTTCGACCATGGAGCCTGCATTTTGCTATGATACCCTTACATATATTGTAAGAAATCAGTTCCAGCAGCAAGATCACTACAACCAACATCCTTAATACAAGGGCAACTTTTTTTAAGGCAGAAGCTATGTTTTTTTTCTGGCAATACTAGAATAGGTTTCTCCAAGATAAAAATTGTCTCATTTAAATAGTAGATTAATTTCCCCAGAGGACACAATACAGGAGTATCCTAAATTAGACTTGCTGATCCCAGACAGTATTTAAATAATTCTGGTTAAGTTGTAGTATCCTTTGTGTTATGTTGCCAGTGGCCAGAGTAAATACACAGGGATTTTTGAGGAGCAGCATATTAATTATAGCCCTGTTAATAACCAAGCAGGAGTGTAGTTGTTCATCCAATGCTTGGGATTCCCTGTGGAATTGCAGAAGAAAATTGCTGAAGAAAATATTCAGAACTGTTATTTTAATTTCCCTTTCATTAGATAATAATAGACCAGTGGTGTATGGGTGAAATTAGGAGTTAGAAGACCTTGTAGCCAATGAAGACTCCCAAATGAAGAATGGTGTAGTCAGCATCTTGGAATTTGGCTGAGTGGATCTGGATTCACACCAGCCATATGGCATGTCTGCAATGGCCGTTCATTGCTGTTCTGGGGGATGATAGTTGTGTCCCCTGGCTCTCAGCCTCCTTCCCCTGTGCCTTGGGAATGCATGTTTGCTCAAACCCTCAAAGGGCCAATGCCCCTGTGATTCTGGAGAGGTTGAGTTGGTCCCCCAGGTCCTCCTGTATGACTCCTTTTTATTTTTTTTAATATGTATTCTGCTTCACTTCCAGTAGGGCAAGGGTTGGAGATGTGTGGCACTCCAGATGTTGACGGATTCCAAAACCAACCAACCCCAGCCAGTATGGAAAATGGCCAGCAATGACGAGGGCTCTAGTCTAGCAATATCTGGAGGGCTATAGGCTTCCCAGCCTAATTTTAGAGGATTAAAAGCAGATAACAACAAAAGAAATAATATGTCTGCCTGTGTTTTTATATCTGCTGTAAGCCACTGAAAGTGGCCGGGGAAACTCAGCCAGGTGGGTGGGTTATAAATAATAAAATTATTATTATTATTATTAGTCCTACTTCCTTCCATTCCTCTCGCCACTTGAATACCCTGGAACTTCTGCAAGGAGGGCATAATCTTACAGACAATACTTAACAAGCATAGTCCACAGATGTCCACACAGAAATAAATGTTTTAAGGTTTAATGAATCATAGAATCATAGAGTTGGAAGAGACCACAAGGGCCATCGAGTCCAACCCCCTGCCAAGCAGGAAACACCATCAGAGCACTCCTGACATATGGTTGTCAAGCCTCTGCTTAAAGACCTCCAAAGAAGGAGACTCCACCACACTCCTTGGCAGCAAATTCCACTGTCGAACAGCTCTTACTGTCAGGAAGTTCTTCCTAATGTTTAGGTGGAATCTTCTTTCTTGTAGTTTGGATCCATTGCTCCGTGTCCGCTTCTCTGGAGCAGCAGAAAATAACCTTTCTCCCTCCTCTATGTGACATCCTTTTATATATTTGAACATGGCTATCATATCACCCCTTAACCTCCTCTTCTCCAGGCTAAACATGCCCAGCTCCCTTAGCCGTTCCTCATAAGGCATCGTTTCCAGGCCTTTGACCATTTTGGTTGCCCTCCTCTGGACACGTTCCAGTTTGTCAGTGTCCTTCTTGAACTGTGGTGCCCAGAACTGGACACTGTACTCCAGGTGAGGTCTGACCAGAGCAGAATACAGTGGCACTATTACTTCCCTTGATCTAGATGCTATACTCCTATTGATGCAGCCCAGAATTGCATTGGCTTTTTTAGCTGCCGCGTCACACTGTTGGCTCATGTCAAGTTTGTGGTCAACCAAGACTCCTAGATCCTTTTCACATGTACTGCTCTCAAGCCAGGTGTCACCCATCTTGTATTTGTGCCTCTCAATTTTTTTTGCCCAAGTGCAATACTTTACATTTCTCCCTGTTAAAATTCATCTTGTTTGTTTTGGCCCAGTTCTCTAGTCTGTCAAGGTCATTTTGAAGAGTGATCCTGTCCTCTGGGGTGTTAGCCACCCCTCCCAGTTTGGTGTCATCTGCAAATTTGATCAGGATGCCCTTGAGTCCATCATCCAAGTCGTTAATAAAGATGTTGAATAAGACCGGGCCCAAGACAGAACCCTGTGGCACCCCACTAGTGACTCTTCTCCAGGATGAAGAAAAACCATTGATGAGCACCCTTTGGGTTCGGTCAGTCAGCCAGTTACAAATCCACTGAGTGGTAGCATAGTCGCTTACTCTGCGGCTTACTCTTTACTTGCATTCTCCATTCATCATGGTTAGATCTAATGAATTTTATCTGCTCATCAAACATTTGATGAAGGGTGCCAACAGTCAGTGGAATATCCAACAATATACTTGTCACATATATGATACGTATATGTATTAAGTATAGAGTGTTCTGATACATCACATGTGTTGGTGAAATAAAACTTTTCCATTGTTGCTCCCCATCTGTCAAATGCGTTGCACAGTGAGGTCTGCATGGTCCTTTGCTGCCATCTTTTCCAAGGACCAGAGGGCAGAATTCATTTACATTTTCTTGTCTAGGACTCTTAATTTCTCCAAGGAGACATGATTCAGAAAAAATCTTGTGGGGAGGGGAACCCAATTCAATTGCGAGTATGTTACAGTACATTGATAAACTATGGAACTCACTGACACAGGAAACAATGGTGGGGACAGTGCATTTGCAGTTGGGTACGGCTTGAAGGTTTCCCACAGGTATCTGGTTGGTCAGTGAGAGTACAGGCTGCTGGACGAGATGGGCCATTGGCCTGCTTCAAGAGGATCATCTTCCATTTATACGTTCTTGGGTATGGAAAGGTTGATGGTGAAATATGACTGTTAGCAGTAGAAAACAATAATTTATAAATGAGTATTCGTATGTTCCATGGCCATAATTGCACAGTTTCACAGATCCTATTATGTTGAAAGCTGTAAGACAACTTTGATCATTCAGAATTAAGGACAGATAAAGATTTCCTTGCATATATTTTTACAAGAATGGTTCTGAGTCTTCTTGTCAGCACATGCTACAAGAGAGTAATGTATGTGTAAACATAAGATTCTTTTCTTCAAAGCAGATAAGTCAATTTTACAAATGAATTTTCAACTACAGGAATTTGGATTCCAGAAAAAATTATAAAAGGCAGCAGCTGAACTTATATTTCCAAATATTCTACTGTAAACACAAAGAAAAGCACGAAATACAGCAGATGACAGGTTTCTCATTTCTTTATTTTTTCTTCCTTACTAGCTGTTCCCTATTGTTCAGCTCAGGCCTCAGAATGATTATGTAACATTTTGGGGAAAAGATGCAGCCCAGCAACCCACCACCGGAGGCTAAGATGGAGAAGATCTCCACAGCTACCATGTATTTTCCCTTGGTGCTCAGGTAGGAAGGAATGAAGGACAGCCAAACACTGCAGAAGACCAACATGCTAAAAGTGATAAACTTGGCTTCGTTGAAACTGTCTGGTAACTTCCTGGCAAGGAAAGCCATAACAAAACTCACAGTTGCCAGGCAACTCATGTAGATGAGGACACAGTAAAACATTGTTACAGACCCCTCATTACATTCTAGTATAATTTCTTCTGTCATTGAGTGCATGTCCACATCTGGGTATGGGGGAGAGGCTGCCAGCCACACAGTGCATATCCCTACTTGAACTATGGAACAGGAAAGGAGAATGGAGTGGCCTAGTCCTTTGCCCACCCATTTCCTCATCCTGGATTCTGGTTTTGTAGCCATGAAGGCCAAAACTACCATGAAGGTTTTTGCCAAGACACAAGAAACAGCGGTTGAGAAGATGATACCAAAAGCTGGTTGCCGGAGGAGACATGTGACCTTGTCAGGTCGGCCAATGAAGAGCAAAGCACAAAGGAAGCAGAGCAGGAGAGAGATGAGGAGAGTGTAGGTGAGGTTTCGGTTGTTTGCAATGACAATGGGTGTGTTGTGGTGTTTCATAAATATACCTAGTACCAGAGCTGTGATCAAGGAAAGGAAAAAAGAGAAAGAGGCCAAACTGATGCCCAAAGGTTCTTCATAAGACAAGAAGCTTATATCCTTGGGTAGACATGCATTCCGGTTCTTGCTTGGATAGTCATTGTCTGGGCATTTATAACAGTCATTCATATCTGGAAAAAATAAGGATATGGTCCTTAGCTCTAACACCAGCTTGCTGAAATGCTTACTTTCTGTCTGAGAAGAAAAGAGCTCAGCTCAAAATAAAACATATGTCCAGTACTCTGTTTTGTGGTTCAGAGTGTCCTATAATCGACACAGGCAAGGCCATTCCTCCTCATGATATTTGAATGTATTGTCACACTAGCTTGAGTGCAGCTTATGTAAGTCAGAAGTAGTGGCAAGGACCAGTCTGGATACGATTTGAACCACATACCACCTAGCTACTCTCAATGCAATTTTATTCTCATTTGATTAACATATTCCAACTCTCTCTCTAAATTTTGACCCTGTATACCCGCATCGTTCAGCCTGTATGCTGAGATTAAGGTCTGATTGCCTTTTGTCAGTTCTCCCATTGCAAGATGTGAGGTTACAGGGAACCGGGCACAGGGCCTCCTTTGTAGTGGCGCCCACCCTAAGAATGTCTGACCATCAGATGTCAAGGATATAAACAACAATCTGACTTTTAGAAGACACCTGACAGCAGCCCTATATAGGTAAACCCTTAATGTTTGAAGTTTTACTGTGGTTGATGTTTTAATTTGTTGGAAGCTGTCCAGCATTGTTGGGGCAACCCAGTCACATAGACTGAATATAAATTATTGTTACTACTGCTACTACCACCAATATCTGAATGAGGCAGGGACACACATACAATAACTTCTATCTTCTTTTGAAACTTAACCTCAGCCATCCTGACACCTTTCAATCAAATGGACCCATTTGATCAAATTCTTTCCCTTACCATCCTGGTTTGCAATCTTCCCCTCTGGACATGGGATGCAATCATAGCAGCAAGGGGGCTGTCCCTCCTTCACTTTCTTGCTGGATCCTGGAAGACATCTCTCAGTACAGACAGAAAGAGGCTGAGTCTAATGCATAAATGGAAGAGCAGAAGAATCATCGAGAGAATAATGAGTTCAGAATGTTTCAGGTTCTAAGGCTCCTCTCTGTGTTTCTAAACTGACACAGAATGCCTCTACCAAGAGCAATTGCTACTTTTCTTTTTAGTAGTAGTAATGTTTGACGTGATGTAATATCTCCTCTATTGTTCTGGGTTGTGGAGGCACATTTTGAAGTTACTCTAGTGTCCCTGTTAATCTTGTTATAATCGTTACTTCTTAGTATGTTGTCCACTAGGTAGACATCTCTAGAATTGATTTGGTGTTGGTGGCTACACCTATTCTTGGACCCATCAGATGCTTTCTGGGGAAGAGTTCCTTATAGTTCCAAATAAGGGGTTTTTGAGGAATGTGTTCTTTATGAGTTCTCATACAAAAATAAAATAAAAATTATGGACAAATACATGAATTGGAATGATGCTATCCAAGAGATTTAGCACTGAGCATGTTAAGGGGAAAAATATACTTTACAATACATATTTTGAGATACCTCTCTTTTTTCAGACTGATGCATCCATTCCCTATGCTCTTCACACCTTTGCTCTCAGCCCCCTCCTTCACTTTCTGTATCTTCACCACTTTTCCTGCTTCCACCTCTTCCACTGGCTCCCTTGGAAGACTAGTGGTATCCTGAACCTGCTGCTGCTGTCTGTTTTCACTTTTTCCCTCCTTTTCCCAACCACTTCATTTCTCCACTTTTCTTGCAAAAAGGCAAAATCATGGGGCTTATCAATTCATACATAGTCTTTCACTCAGTTCAAAACCAGTATTTAATATTTATAAAGAAATCCCAATTTCTTTGGTTTATTTTGCAATAATTTTCTTTATATACTTAGGATTCTGGTTGCAGTCTTTCAGAGGGAAAAAAAGAACCTATTTAATTAGTCCAACTGACCTCCTGTGAGCACTGTTTGATGGAAGAATGTTTCAAGGTCAACATGACCATGCAAAAATCCACTGGATAGTTAACTGGTCTTTCAGATGTACACCCTCTAGTGCAGGGGAAGTGTATGCCAAGGCCGTGATTAGCTGAAAGAAAACATGCCCCCCTGTGTCTAGGCCTTTTCATAGAAAAACTGGTATTTGACTTGGGCCTACTGATCCACATTCAGATGAAGATAGTGTGATGTAAAAATCACATTTGTGTGGATGAAGCTTGTGGTGGGGGTCTGTGAAGGGTTGGGATTAGGGTGAGGCAACCTAGCTTTCGCTATTTTCGTTTCAATCAGGTTCCCCAAGGTAAGTTTACACTGTTAGTTTTGCTTAACTGTATTTTATAGTAAAAGGGTTCTTCTGTTTTGTAACCTCCTTAATAAATATTTGCCTTTATTCCTTGTTTTGACAGAGGGCTGCCTTCGATGTCTTCTAAAAGTTGTGTAGGTCTTTTACCTCCTTGACATCTGGAGGGAGGGTGTTCCACAAGGAACACTGTTCTAGGGATATACATGCTGAATTGGCTTGTTTATTTATAAAGCGCTTTATCCAAACCTTTAAGCCTGGGATTCCCATGGCAACCTCATACAGCTCATTGGTGCATGCCCAGGCCCTCTCCTCTACCATTTTCAATTACTTTGTTAATGAAATGAATTTTGCATTTTAAGCTGAAGATGGAGCCAAAGTGACTGTAGAGTGGCATCTAGTGGCTCCTTAACTTTTCTCCAGAATGTTTCTGGATCCCACATGGGGCCTATAGAGAAGATAGAGGGAGCAGACAAGCTGGAGACATAAGTTACATAGAAGCAGTGGTGGGCTTACCTGCCCCTCCCCAATATTTTATTCAAGTTGTTGACCCTGCTTTGGCCATCCACTAATCAGTAACTTGCAGTTCAAAAGACAGTGATTAGAAAGGCAGGGGGATAAATATTGCTTGAGCTATATTGAATCTCTTCTGAATTACAGTAGATAAAAATGTGGACCTACCTGATTAAACCATCTATGCCATATTATGGCGTCTTCATCAAGAGTTAATTTTTGGTCTGGAGGAGCTTGTGGATCTATCCTCCCAACTCTCACTCTGTGCAAACTTTGGTTGGGGAATATGATCCAGTTGACAATATCCAAGCTAGATGCTGCCTCTCCATTCTGGTTGATGAAGACCACATCTCCTGCAGTATTGTTAAATGAGATACTTCTCAGAAAGTGATGGAGCTGGATTGAAAACAGAAAAGACAGGTATTTAGAAAAGACTACAGTCCAATACAGGGCCGAGAAACATTTTTTCCTGTGTGCAGAGCACTCAGTGAATGGTGGGTGGTGATTTAGGCAACTGTGAGTGGAGTCAGGTCCAAGCATGGAGAGAGCCAACCCATTTTCTTTCACAAGTATGCCAGTCTCCTTTTCTTACCCAAATTATTGATAGTCTCTCTCTCCCTGTCTACCTCCGCTTCCACTGTTTAATGGTATGGAATGGGGAATTGGACCAAAATATTAAATTCCATGTTCAATTTCTTGAGGTTAACTGATGATGTCATAACTTCACAATATACCGTGATTTTTTAAAAACGGTGACAGAAGTTTTCAGTCCTGCCAACTTTTGCTATTTTAAACAATGTATTGGAAAACTTTGATGCTATCTAAGCCTTGTAATGCTGGATTCAGCTGATACTACTGCCGTTAACGCATGACTGACTAGGCTAAAGGCCCACAAACATTACCCTCCTGTCACCTCAGAACAAGTTGTAGGAAAATATGAGAAGTGTGAAGGAATCATGCTTATTCTCTGATACGAGGAATAAACATCTTCACTTTTGGTGGCTTCCTGTTGGGCATATCTTAAGGACAAACCTTTCATCCCAAGTTCATTTTTTTGTACTGAGAATATGTGACTTGTATGATCAAGTTGGCTGTGGCTTTGTCTTCTTCACCTGGTCTTTAGGATTGCTTTATTTTGTATTACCTTTAAGACTTAGAAGAAATATCCACAGGAATTGCTCTGTTGCTAAGAAATGTCTTTGCAGTGTGTAAAACAGAGGTCATTCCTAGACTGTTTGAAACTATAACAGAGGGCAACAACTTTCCTCTTCCTGCTTTCCTCAGACCCATTTTAATTAAGGAACCTAAATAATATTACAAGTTTCACTAGGAAAGGGCAAATTTTACCAAGGAAATTCAGGGTATACAGTGGTACCTCAGGTTAAGTACTTAATTCATTCTGGAGCAAACAAACTACACTATGAAGCCACAATTTCTTCTTAGCTTACTAACTGTGGTTTGTTTGAGCACACCAAATGAAAATCACTGGCTTGGATTTATCACAAAGTCAGGGACCATGGTTTGTTTACTCATCCTAACAGAGGAGTGAGGCTGGAGCAATCTCCACATTCATTATAAACTTTATAATGACGTGCAAACTGGACATTCAGGTTACAGACTCTGCTAACCCTGAAATAGTACCTCAGGTTAAGAACTTTGCTTCAGGATGAGAACAGAAATCTTGCGGTGGCAGCGCTGCAGCAGCAGTGGGAGGCCCCATTAGGTAAAGTGGTACCTCAGATTAAGAACAGTTTCAGGTTAAGAACGGACCTCCAGAACAAATTAAGTTCTTAACCCAGGTACCACTGTACTGGCTTTTGCAATGAAGCTGTAGAAATGTACCAAACGTTTTCTGGCACATTATGAGTTGAAACAAGTGTTATCAAACAAAATATTTCTAAATATGATGAAAATGATTTCTGAGAGATGTGATTTATTTGTCAATATTCCTAAAGGTAAAGGTAAAGGGACCCCTGACCATTAGGTCCAGTTATGACCGACTCTGGGGTTGCGGCGCTCATCTCGCTTTATTGGCTGAGGGAGCCGGCGTACAGCTTCCGGGTCATGTGGCCAGCATGACTAAGCCTCTTCTGGCGAACCAGAGCAGTGGACGGAAACACTGTTTACCGTATTTTTCGCTCCATTGGACGCACTGGACCATAGGACGCACCGGACCATAGGAGGGGGAGAACAGGAAAAAAAAATTCTTGTTCTCCCCCTCTAAAACAAGGTGTGTTCAAGGTACATTCACCAGAGCTTGTGGGGCTGGAGGTGGAGGGAAGCGCTGCTTTCCCCCACCGCCAGCCTCAAAGATCCCTGAAGCCTTTGGAGCGCAGTGCCCCGCTGCCCTACAGAGGTTTGCGCGCAGCCATCCCCAAGCTAGAACAGCGAGACGGAGCCCTCCGTCTCACTGTTCTGGCTTGGGAACAGCCTTGCTAGCTTCTGCATATCAATACCTTCTTCTCTGTCAGCAGAATTATAGATTCATTTCTGGACTCTGCCCAAATGTTTGAACTCTGAGAGGAAAGACTAAGGTGACAGCATTTTGTGAACCCATACATATTCAACAGAGTGGGGTGGGTGCCCAGTGCCATATAATATTTCCAAAATAAAACCGTAATCCTCAAAAGGATGTGCCAGACGGAAGACTGTTGGGAGAACCCTCCAGGCTATCAGCAGCCCCCCCCCCAATTTCTCTGAGCGTCCTCCGGTGAGCATTGCTCTGGAAAAGGCACCCCCTTCCTCTCCATGGCGCTCCACCGACATAAACCAGCTTGGTTTATGCACACTAATCTTCTGGCTTAACACAGCAAGAAGAATGAAGCATCATAGTTATAAACTACTATTTATTTACACTATATTACATGGACATGGACTCTCTCTCATCCAGCTCCAAGAGAAAACAGGCAAACATACATCACATAATACATACAGATAGGGCTTTATCCAGTTCTCACGCTTCCTCACAAAAAGACTGTGTGATTTGCACTAATCACAAAATGCAGCCTCGGAGGAGTGAAATTGCTGAAAGTGTGAGAAAGAAGGCTACCTGCAGAAGAACTGCAGGAAGGGCCAGAAGCCCAAGAGATCTGGGGCAGGAGGGACCAGTGGCAAGAATTGTACCAAGCCTAGCTCTACCCAGACACATGCTTTGATCACACCAAGACCTCCCCAACTATCCAGAATGAAGCATCTTTGCCCTAGTGCATCATCAAGGTAAGACGTAGGGGGGGTGATAGGTCAACTGTGATGTCATGCACTCCTCCTCCCCCATTGTTGGGCACAATTCTGATTATGATGAAGCAACAGAGCTCTCACTGTTGAGGATGTACAACCTTTACCTGCCAAAACTGCAGATTCAGTTTCTTCCCTCTCCCTCCATACACCATTCCTCTGTGTCTGAGTCTGGATGTGGACATGGCATGTAAAGCATGGGCCATGGCATAAACAGCACTGTGGATGCTGTAACTGTGGCCTGTCATGCTCATTTCAAAAAATGATCCAGGAAGGTTCTCCAGCTTCTCTTCTCCGGTGCAAATATTCCCCTCCACTTTGTCTGTAGTGATATCTGGAAATACACATCCAAAGGCCTGTTGCCAGAAGTCCCTTATAAAACCGTCCCCATCTGTGCTGGAAGGGTTTCTGTGCAGAAGATACTGATGAAATCCCGGTGGGTTTCTAAAATGAATTTCAAAGGCTACAGCACCATTGAATACTCCTGAATCCCAATTCCTTTGAAAGACAAATGATGCGAACTCAACCTGGGCCGTTACTATCCATACTTTACTTTTTACATTATTAATCAAGTCATCATGTTTTGATAGGTATGGAAGCCATCTAAAATTTGCCATGGAATAAGACTCTCCAGAGGTCACCACTACGTCAGCTTTGCTGCTAAATATTATGTCTTGTATATTGGCCGCCCGTTCTAGCAAGCCGTACATTTCAGAAATAAAACTGAAATCGGGGATTCTTTCTATGAATGCAAAGCAGACACCACTTTTGGTAAACATGGGGGAAATAGTTTGGACAAATCTTTCTCCATTCTCATTGTCCGTTGCAATGACTCCAATCCATGTCCACCTGAAATGCAGAAGCAAAGAGAGAATTCCCTCATACTGAAGGGCTTCTGAGGCTGCCATCTGGTAGAAGGGAAGCCCTGGGCTTTTATCATTCATCACTGGAGCAGAGCCATAAATGAGCTAAAAAGTAAATGGAGGAAGAGAAGAGTTCTTTCACAGTATTCATAATCATTATGTGGAGAACCTTGTTAGTCAAATATGGCCTTTGTCAACGTTTTGGGGTTTGTGTGGCTCTCTTTCACATATACAAAAGACAAACATGCAGATGGGCTGAAAACTGGGATTATCTCCCATTTGTGGTTTTCAAACCTTTGATTTGATGACTGGAGAGGGGCACTGTATTTGGTTTGTTTTATTTTATTTA
Organism: Podarcis bocagei; assembly: GCF_964188305.1. Classification (NCBI taxonomy): domain Eukaryota; kingdom Metazoa; phylum Chordata; class Lepidosauria; order Squamata; family Lacertidae; genus Podarcis; species Podarcis bocagei. The sequence continues at coordinate 44,571,554 of NC_138138.1, read as the reverse complement.
TAAATCTTGTTAACACTTTGATGACTAAAGCAGGGCATTGTCATTGTGTCTATTTTACTGTAGGGAAGCTTTTAATGTTTGATGGACGATTGTATTTTAATATTTTGTTGGAAGCTGCCTAGAGTGGTTGGAGAAAACCCAGCCAGATGGGTGGGGTATAAATAAATTATTTTTATTATTATTAAAAAACAAAACAAAGATTTTTTTATGTCATTGCAAAATTTGGCAGGGTCTTGTACAATGGATAAAACTGAATGGGGGAACATACCATGCCCCAAACAGCATATTTCCTGGACATTATCTGGCTTTGTCAGAATTGCAACTTGGGTTAGATGCACATTTCTTCTCTGGAGCTTCGTCTTTCTTCTTCGTGATGCACATGCCCTATCACACAGCAAAACTGTGCTGATTCTTCTCAGACTTTATTTATGAACATTTATTTCACTTGTGAATCAGCTGCTAACTACTCTTACATACCATGCCCCAAACAACAGATAACCTAGACATTATCTGGCTATGTAAAAATTGCAAGCAATTTCCTGTTTCCAACAGCAACTCAATTTGGATACCCTCCTCACTAAGCAGAAATTGCTACATAATTAAAAAACGCTGGTGAGGTAGAAGCCCACTCTCCCATCAGAGGCTTTGGGATATCAGTGGTGTAGATGTGAGTGTCAGACATGGGGAGTGACATATATTTTTTTCTGGTATTACAACTTTTTCCCTTATTCAGGTTTCCTTCTTTCTTTCTTTCATCTATTATAATTATGTACCGCCTTTATTTTCCAAAGATCTCAAGGTGGTTATAATGATTCTCCTTCCAATTTCAGCTTCGCCCTGAACTGCTGATACACCCTGAACTGATGCCAAGGAACCTGCCTCTTTCTCTATGCAAGCTAATAGAGGTATTGTACATAGGTGTCCTACCTGCGGAATCTTAAAGATATCCAAAACAGTAGCCACATAAAAGGAGATTTCAGAATCCAGTCCCCCAATGACCCCTGCCAGATAACGTTCAACATCACATATATAATTAGGGACAAATTTCTTCACCAGGCATAAAAGTAGCAGCGTGGCAAGGTATGTGCTCCTTGCATTGGAATAGCTGTCATATAAGCGAAAGCCCAAGGTGATGTTGGGTAGGATGTGAGGGTCTTCGTTTATCTCCTTGACTGCAAATGCCAAGGCCACGATGTGCTGGTAACCCTTAGGCACCACCCTTGAATGAGAGTGGCAAACTGTTTCAGTAGGAACATCAAGAGTTATTTCCTTTTCAATATCAACGCAGTAGTTAATCATACTGAGTTCAGGGGGGTTAACCCTCAGTCTGCTCTACTGCTGAACAGCTCTTATGAATACAAAGTTATTTTTGATGTTTAGTTCAAATCTCCTATCTTGTAACTTGAATACCCTGATTTGGAGCAAGAGAAAACAAGCATGTTCCATCTACCTGGTGACAGCCCTTGAGATATTTGAAAATGGCTATCATATTTGCCCTCAGTCTCATCATAACTAACATACCAAACTCCCTCAACCGCTCCTCATAACGCTTGGTTTCCAGATCATCTTTGCTGCCCTCCACTGGACATGTTCCTTCTGAAATGGATCAGAACTGCTAATGTGGAGTAATTGGAGTTTTTCCCTTACACACCTGAAGTCTTTTTCTGACTCTTACAACATCTCTGGTCTCTCCCTGTAATGTCCTCGTTTTCATGAGGCAGTGATGGTCCTTGGAATTCACTGCATTCTATACTTCTTAATAAGTACCTTTCAGTGATGAAACAAACAGTAGCGTAAGATCAAAAAATGAAACCATAAAAACCTTCAGTTTCAGAACAGGTTTTAAAAAATTCATTCTTAGTAATACTCTAGTTCAGATAAGTCTATCAATATTGGCTATTCAAAGGGGCTCTCCCAGTCACACAAATATACATCCTTTTCAATACATTTCTATTCATTTCCCTATCCAGAAATTGGAATTTACCCCATATTGTCTTAATTCACAAGAGATTCCTGAATTTTTTTGCCCCACCATAAGTCCCATTCAAATCTAAAGTGGTTTTCCCCAGGTAAATTAAAAGAAGTTTGCAACTCTATGTTTGATCATTCCTCTGCTGTAATAAATGAGTGGCTTAGTACTTACACAAGCTCTTCAGGCAGCACTGGTGGGGGTTCCTCAGAGAATGTTGCTGGAGATGCAATGAAGCCACCATGGGAAACAATGCCACCAATGAGGAACTCTCCTGGCTGATGATATGTGTGAAGTGGACTGTGTGGACCTTGGAGTCTGCATTTCTCTAAGTGAGCCTGACATACTTTGTAAGAAAACAGTTCCAGTAGCAAGACCACTAAAATCACCATTCTCAATTCAAAGGCAACTGTTTGATCTACACAGAAACCACTATTTCTCTGGCAATAGTATAATTAACTTCTCCAAGATAAAAGCTGTCTCATTTGAATGGTACTTTATTTACCTGAAGCGATACAATCTGGGAGTATCCAAGATCAGAGTTGAGTCTCCCAGACCCTATTTAAATTATTCTGGTAATTTTAGTATCCCTTGCGTTACTTTTGCCAGTGGCCACTGAAAGTCCACAGGGGTTTTTGAGAAGCCACAGCTTTAATAATAGCCCTGTTAATAACCAATCTGGAATGTAGTTATTTATTCAATGCTTGCAAACCCCTGTGGTATTGCAGAAGAAAATGTGTTTATCACATATATGGAAATATTGTGTTAAATTCCCTTTCAGTGGATAATAAGGGGCCAGTGGTGTATTGGTGAAGTTAGAAATTCATAATAGAAGACCTTGTAAACAATGGAGACTCCTAAATGTAGTACGGTGTTGTCAGCATCTTGAAATTTAACTGAGTAGACCTGGATTCACATCAACCACGTGGCATGAGAACAATGGCTGCTCACCACTTTTTCAGGGGGCGAGAGTTGTGTTCCCTCACTCTCAACCTCCTTCCCCAATAGCCTAGGCACACACATTTGCTGGCCTTTGAAGGGAAATTCTCCTTGGCCGGTGGATCTCAAAAGGGACGGGTCTTTCCAACCCCAAAGGCACTATAAATGGGCCGCTCATTGGTGTCTCATGGAGGGCACTGCCTTCCTGGCTGTAGGCATTGGCTGCTGTCTCATCTGGCCTGGCAGTGAGGCTTAAAAGGGCAGTTGCAGGAGGCTCTCGCAGCACGGTTGGAGCACGGTTGGGTGAAGAGCGACACCCTCCCAGCCTCCCTTATTATTTCCAATTACAATTCACAATTCCAATCACAATTCATAACACTCACATCTATACTAAAAATGCAATCCGTGCACAGCAATCAAAGTTTAATTTATATTTTGTGTGTTATTTCATATATTAAGAAAGGAGATGATTTGTCCCCTTCCTCCACCCCCAGATGAGAACAGGAATTGAATTGTGGTGGAGTCTCCTTCTTTGGAGGTCTATAATCAGAGGCTTGACAACCATATGTCAGGAGTGCTCTGATGGTGTTTCCTGCTTGGCAGGGGGTTGGACTCGATGGCCCTTGTGGTCTCTTCCAACTCTATGATTCTATGATTCTATGAATCTCGATGGGTGCTGTTTGCATAGGAGCACCCTGAAACTAGCTGGATCAAATTTTTCCCCAAACCAGCTGCTAAGCAGAAGTTTCTGCTTTCTGCACGGGGGGCAGAATCTTACAGACACTCATTAACAAGCATAGTTAACTTGCTGTATAACAGTGCAGATGTCTATGCAGAAATAAGTGTTTTAAGATTTAATGGGCCTTACTCCCAGAGAAGGGAGCACAAGCTGGCAATGTAGGCTCTGGTTTATGGTTGAAACTATGAGAAAGCAGTGGCTTTGTGCCCTTAAGAGCTGTATAACAGGAGGTATAATTCAGAGGTTAAGCCTGGATTCCAGAAAGCTGAGGTCAATCATGGGAATACAGATGCAATCTGAAGATTCTCTTTCCTCTTTGATTCCACTTTCAATCTGATTAAACTCTGGTTTACTTGTATTCTCCATTCATCATGGTTAGGTCTAATCAATTTTATCTGCTAATCAAACGTTGGCTGAAGGATGCCAACAGTCAGTGGAAAGTCCAAAAATATACTTCCCAGAAATATAATACGTATTTGTATTAAGTATATAGTGTTCTGATCCATCACTTGTGTTGGTGAAAATAAAACTTTTCAGTTGTGGCTTTGTTGAATGCTTTTCCCAGTGAACTGTGCATGGTTCTTTGTTGCCATCTTTTCCAAGCACCAGGGCAGAAATCATTCATACTTTCTTAACTAGTTCTCTGAATTTCACCAAGGAGACCTGATTCAGACAAAATCTTGGGGGGAGGGAACCCAATTCAATGGGGGGTAAATTATTTCACAGTACATAGATAATATATAGAACTCACTGCCAAAGGAAACAATGTTGAAGACAGTGCATTTGCTTTTGGATATGGCTTGAAGGTTTAATCTCACTGTAAACAAGTGGTACAGTGACAATAAAGTATTTCTATTTCCCACAGGAATCTGGTTGGTCAGTGTGAGTACAGGCTGCCGTACAAGATGGGCCATTGGCCTGACTCAAGAGGATCATCTTACATTTCTACGATCTTGAGTATGGATAGGTTGATTATGAAATCTGACTGTGAGCAGTACAGAACAAGAGACCATAAATGAATACTCAAATATTCCATGGCCTGCAATAGTACAGTTTCACATTATGCTGAAAGCTGTGAGAATTAAGGCTAGATACTGTGCTCACTTCGGCAGCACATATACAAGAATTAAGGCTAGATACAGATTTGCTTACTTGTATATTTTGACAAGAATTGCTCTGAGTCTTCTTGTCAACACATGCTACAAGAGAATAATGTATGTGGAAATGTATTCCTCAAAGCAAATGAGTGAATTTTACAAAGGAAATTTCAACTATGGGAATTTGGAGTCTAGAAAAAATTGTAAAAGGGAGCAGCTGAATTTATATTTGCAAATATTCTACTGTAAACACAGAGAAAAGCACAAAATACAGCAGATGACAGGTTTCTCATTTCTTTAATTTTTCTTCCTTATTAGCTGTTCCCTATTGTTCAGCTCAGGCCTCAGAATGATTATGTAACATTTGGGGAAGAAGATGCAAACCAGCAACCCACCACCGGAGGCTAAGATAGAGAAGATCTCCACAGCTACCATATCTTTTCCCTTGGTGCTCAGGTAGGAGGGAATAAAAGACAGCCAAACACTGCAGAAGACCAACATGCTGAAAGTGATAAACTTGGCTTCATTGAAACTGTCTGGTAACTTCCTGGCAAGGAAAGCCACAGCAAAACTTACAGTGGCCAGGCAGCTCATGTAGATGAGGACACAGTAAAACATGGCCACAGACCCTTCATTACATTCTAGTATAATTTCTTCTGTCATTGAGTGCATGTCCACATCTGGGTATGGGGGAGAGGTTGCCAGCCACACAGTGCATATGCCTGCTTGAACAATGGAGCAGGAAAGGAGAATGGAGTGGCCTAGTCCTTTGCCCACCCATTTCCTCATCCTGGATTCTGGTTTTGTAGCCATGAAGGCCAAAACCACCGTGAAGGTTTTTGCCAGGACACAAGAAACAGCGGTTGAGAAGATGATGCCAAAAGCTGTTTGTCGGAGGAGGCACGTCACCTTGTCAGGTCGGCCAATGAAGAGCAATGCACAAAGGAAGCAGAGCAGGAGAGAGATGAGGAGAGTGTAGGTGAGATTTCGGTTGTTTGCAATGACAATGGGTGTGTCATGGTGTTTCATAAATGTACCTAGTACCAGAGCTGTGACCAGGGAAAGGGAAAGAGAGAAGCAGGCTAAACTGATGCCCAAAGGTTCTTCATAAGACAAGAAGCTTATATCTTTGGGTAGACATGCATCACGGTTTCTGCTTGGATAGTATTTGTCTGGACATTTATGACAGTCATTCATATCTGGGGGGAAAGAAATATATTAGGTCTTACATTTCTATTTGGTGAAAGGTTTACTTTCTGTCTGAGAAGAAAAGAGCCCTGTTTAAATCAAAGGACATGTTTAGTACTGTTTTATGCTATGCAATGTAGTATTGGTGTAATCTAAGCTTTCTCTATGTCATGGATATGCCACTAAACCACATGAGACCTTGCGGGGGAAAGTACAGTGGTACCTCGGGTTACATACGCTTCAGGTTACATACACTTCAGGTTACAGACTCCGCTAACCCAGAAATAATACCTCGCGTTAAGAACTTTGCTTCAGGATGAGAACAGAAATTACGTGGCGGTGCAGTGGCAGTGGGAGGATCCATTAGCTAAAGTGGTGCTTCAGGTTAAGAACAGTTTCAGATTTAGATCGTATCTCCGGAATGAATTAAGTTTGTAACCAGAGGTACCACTGTAATCCAAAGTGTTTAATTCTTCACAGAAGGTTCAACTGGCCTCTGGGGACACCGAGGAGAGATGCAGGCAGGTTCCCCCGATGTGGCTTCCTCTTTGGGTGGTTTACCCTTACTGACTTCCTGCAAAGGGGGCAGGAGTCTCATATAGTCCTTTGCCAATGCCTAAGCCAATACCACTCACATTTCTGTAATCAATAAAGTTGTGGCCCAAAATTTTGCCCAATAACCTTAAACTAAGATTCTGTGTCAGTGTGAATCTTATTCTAACAAGGGGCTGGTTTGGGGGCCTTGCCAAAGAAGAAGAAGAAGAAGAAGAAGAAGAAGAAGAAGAAGAAGAAGAAGAAGAAGAAGAAGAAGAAGAAGTGCTTTGAACCACATACCATCCAACTACTCTGAATGCATGGTCATTCTCATTTGATTAGCATATTTAAACTATCTGAAAGGCAATGATCAGAAAGAGGCAGGATCACACACACACAGTAGATTATCTCTTTTGAAAAGTAAACTCAGCCGTCCTTACAACACCTTTCAGTTATTAGTGCTGAGTCTGGATCTATTTAATCTATTTATTTCTCCTACCATCCTGGTTTGAAATCTTCCCCTCTGCACATGGGATGCAATCGTAGCAGCAAGGTGGCTGTCCCTCCTTCACTTTCTTGCTGGATCCTGGAAGACATGTCTCAGTACAGAGAGATAGAGGCCGAGTCTATTCCGTAAATTAAAGAGCAGAAGGGTCAGTAAGAGAACAATGAGTTTGGAAATCTTCATGTTCCTGGGCCCCTATCTATGTTACTAAGCTGAGTCAGCATTTCAGCAAGATGTAAAATGGTTGGGTTTTTTTAGTACAGTGGTACCTTGGGTTACATACGCTTCAGGCAGTGGCGTAGCGTGGGGGGTGCCAGGGGTGCCAGCCGCACCGGGCGCAACTTCTGGGGGGGCGTGCTCGCTGCCTCCAGAGTCGCCGAAGTGCCTCGGGCGCAGGCTGTAGCTGGCAGCGGCTCTCAGCGCTCGCCGCGGTCCCCGCGCGTCAGGGCCACGGAGGGCGCGCCAGGCAGCCCCTCCTCACCGACGGGCAGCGTTCGCCTGCGGGGCTCTGCCAGTGCGCTGGGCTGGCCGTGTGGAGTCGCCGAGGAGCCGCCGCCTGCCATGCCGCCCTGGCTGCTTCAACCGCGTCCGACAGCCGGCTCAAGGCTCCTTCCGGCCGGGTCTCCCGACGGGGCGCTGCGGGCGGAGGCTCCGGCACCAAGCGCCACGCCGCCCAGGCTCGGGTCGCTGTCTGGACGCGCGCAGCCCGCCAAACGCGCCATCGGCGGCGCTCTAGTGCCTGCGCGCCAAGACCGCCCACCCGCCCCGATGGGGCCCCCCCACCCACGCCGGAGGCCGGCCGACGCACTGGCCCCAGAGCCGCCCCCTTCCCGCGCCAGAAAGAAGCCCCCTCCTCGCGCCAGAAAGAAGCCGCGTCGGGACTAGCCGGGCCGGGGAGGGAGACAGAGAAGGCTGCGCCGCGACGCCCAAAGGCGCGCGTCTTGGCGTATTAATGACCATGGTTAGGTGTTAGGGGGCGCAAATTACTTGCCTTGCCCCGGGTTAGGGGGCGCAAATTACTTGCCTTGCCCCGGGTGCTGATAACCCACGCTACGCCGCTGGCTTCAGGTTACATACGCTTCTGGTTAAAGACTCCGCTAACCCAGAAATAGTGCTTCAGGTTAAGTACTTTGCTTCAGGATGAGAACAGAAATCTTGCTCCAGTGGTGCGTCAGCAGCGGGAGGCCCCATTAGCTAAAGTGGTGCTTCAGGTTAAGAACAGTTTCAGGTTAAGAACGGACCTCTGGAACGAATTAAGTACTTAACCCGAGGTACCACTGTATTGGTAATGTTTGAAGTGATGTCATACTCCCTCTATTGTTCTGGGATGTGTAGGTGTTGTGATTGCATAGCAGTTCCCCACTTTTTAGCAAGAAAGGCAAAATCTTGGGGCTTATCCTCTTTTCCTCAGTTAAAAACCAGTATTTTATAATTGTTAAGAAATATTTATAAAATATTTATAAATATAATAAAATAAAATATTTGCCTTTATTCCATTAGTGACTTCTAGCAGTAAGCTTTTTGCTCATAATCTGGTACTTGGATGAAGAAGTGTTTGGATTGGATATCCCACTTTATCACTACCCTAAGGAGTCACAAAGCGGCTAACATTCTCCTTTCCCTTCCTCCCCCACAACAAACACTCTGTGAGGTGAGTGAGGCTGAGAGACTTCAGAGAAGTGTGACTAGCCCAAGGTCACCCAGCAGCTGCATGTGGAGGAGCAGGGACACAAACCCGGTTCACCAGATTACGAGTCTACCGCTCCTAACCACTAAACCACACTGGCTCTCTGTATGCATTGGTCATGTTCTACACAGGAACATGCAGTTTAAAGGACAGTGAGTAGATATGCAGGTGAATGATCATTGCTTAGGCAATACTGAATTTCTTTGGAATTATCTGATAATGTGGTCCAACCTGATTAAACCAACTGTGCCATGTTATGGCATCTTCATCAAGGATGAATGATTGGTCTCGAGAAGTTTGCGGATCTATCCTCCCAACGCTTACTCTGTGCAAACTTTGGTTGGAGAATATTATCCAATTGACAATATCTAAGCTAGATACCACCTCTCCATTCTGGTTGATGAAGACCACATCTCCGGCCGTATTGTTAAATGAGATGCTTCTCAGAAAGTGATGGAGCTAGATTGAAAACAGAAAAGGCAATTGTTTGGAAAAAATTTCAGTATAATGCAGGGTAGAGCATTATTTTTTTCTTCCTGTAGGAAAAACCTACAGCAATTGGTGGGGGTGAATCAGTCAAGTGTCAGGGGCTTCAGGTCCAAGCATGGAGAGACCACCAATTTTCTCTCTTCCACATCCCTTTCTCTCCCTCTCCCATTTTTACAGCTTTCTTTATCTCCCCCACCCCACACCTCTTTCCCTCTCTCCCTCTTCATCACAGGAGACACCACAGTGGTGTATGATCACGTGATCTGAGGGAGGATTTGGTGTATATGGGATACAGAGAATGCTAAACATCTCTCTTGACCTTTACCACTGCTTCTTATCTCTGAATGCAGTGTCATCTCAGTTATCTAAAAATTTCTCTCATAGAAGCGCTTTTTCATGTCTGAGATGAATGAGCAAGGTGACAACACTGTGGAAACCCATACCTTGTGGGGGAATAACAGGCCTCTTCCAGTTGAGGATGCTTAGCCGATTACCTGCCAAAGCTGTGGATTCGGATTCTTCCCTCTTCCTCCGTACGCCATTCCTCTGTGCCTGAGTCTGGATGTGAACATAGCATGTAAAGCATGGGCCATGGCATAGACAGCATTGTGGATGCTGTAACTGTGGCCTGTCATGCTCATTTCAAAAAATGATCCAGGAAGGCTCTCCAGCTTCTCTTCTCCGGTGCAAATATTCCCCTCCACCTTGTCTGAAGTCATATCTGGGAATACACATCCAAAGGCCTGTTGCCAGAAGTCCCTGATAAAACCGTCCCCATCTGTGCTGGAAGGGTTTCTGTGCACAACATACTGATGAAATCCTGGTGGGTTTCTGAAGTGAATCTCAAAAGCTATACCACCATTGAATATTCCTGCATCCCAGTTCCTTTGAATGACAAATGAAGTGAACTCAACCTGGGAAGTTGTTATCCATACTTTACCCTTTATATTGTATGTCATGTCATCATGTTCTGATAGGTATGGAAGCCATCTAAAAGTTGCCATGGAATAAGATTCTCCATGGGCAACTATTACATTAGCTGTGCTGCTAAAAATTTTATGGTTTATACTTGCCCCCTGTTGTAGCATGCCATCAATTTCAGAAATAAATCTTAAACTGGGGACTTTTTCCAGGAATGCAAAGCAGACACCACTCTTGGTAAACATTGGGGAAATGGTTTGCACAAATCTTTCTCCGTTGTCATTGTCCATTGCAATGAGTCCAATCCACGTCCACCTGAAATACAGAAGCAAAGAGAGAATTCCCTCATACTGAAGGGCTTCTGAGGCTGCCATCTGGTAGAAGGGAAGCCCTGGGCTTTTATCATTCATCACTGGAGCAGAGCCATAAATGAGCTAAAAAGTAAATGGAAGAAGAGAAGAGACAAAGTAGATTCCTTTCACAGTATTCATATATATTATTAGGTGAACCCTGTTAGTTAGTTTCAAGGTTTGTTTGCCTCTCTCTCAGTTTTACAAAAGACACAAATGCAGATGGGCTGAAAACTGGGATCATCTCCCTTTTCTCATTTTTAATCCTTTGATTTGATGAATGGAGAGGGAAATGTGTCTGTTTTATATTATTTTTATGAACCTTGTTTACACATTAATGACTGGAGCAGGGCATTGTGTCTACTTCACTTAAAAACAAACAAACTGTTTTTATGTCATTGCAAAATTTGGCATGGTCTTCTAAAATGGATAAAACTGGATGGGGGAACATACCATGCCCCAAATAGCAGATTACCCAGACAATTTCTGGCTTTGTCAGAATTGCAACTTGGGTTAGATGCGCATTTCTTCTCTGGAGCTTTGTCTTTCTTCTTCATGCTGCACATGCCCCATCACACAGCAAAACTGTGCTGATTCTTCTCAAACTTTATTTATGAACATTTATTTCACTTGTGAATCAGCTGCTATCTACTATTACTTTTCTCCTGCGTAACTGGATTCTATCTGCAATTTCCCATAACTTCCCTGTGTCTTTCATTATGGCGGGTGTGCTAAAAAGGAATAGTTATTGTACTGGCTCCTACTTGTAAGGTTTTTTTTTAGCTGTAACCCTTTCCCCCAGTTCCCCAGCTACATATTTGACATGCCCTCCTCACTAATTTTTCCATTGGCACCTAAAATCTTATTGCATTTATCCAGTAAGCTCTCCCTCAGAAACTCATTTCAGATACCCTCCTAACTAAGCAGAAAATGATGCATAATGATAAACTGTTGGTGAGAGAGAAGCCCACTCTCCCATCAGCAGCCTTTGGCATATACTGTAAGTGATCTAAATGTGTGTAAGACAGGGAAAGTTACATATTTTTTCAGGTATTGCAACCTTCCCCTTTATTCAGGTTTGTCTGTCTGTCTGTTTGTTTCCTTATATTACAATTATGTACCATCTTTCTTTTCCAAGGATCTCAAGGTTATTTACTTGGTTCTGCTCCCAATTTCATCTTCACCCAGAACTGATGCTGAGGAACCTGCCTCTTCCTCTATGCAATCTAATAGAGGTATTGTACATAGGTGTCCTACCTGTGGAATCTTATAGATATCCAAAACAGTGGCCACATAAAAAGAGATTTCAGAATCCAGTCCCCCAATGACCCCAGTCAGATTATTTTCAACATCACATATATAGTTTGGGACAAATTTCTTCACCATGGATAAAAGCAGCAGTGTGGCAAGATATGTGCTCCTTGCAGTGATATAGCTGTCATATAAGTGGAAGCCCAAGGTGATATTGGGTAAGATGTGAGGGTCTTCGTTGATCTCCTTGAATGCAAATGCCAAGGCCACGATGTGCTGGTAACCCTTAGGCACCACCCTAGAATGAGAGTTGCAAACTGTATCAGCAGGAACTTCAAGAGATGTGTCCCTTTACAGAATAGTTAATCACACTGAGTTCAGGGGGGTTAACTCTCAGTCTGCTCTACTGTTGAACAGCTCTTATGAATAGAAAGTTATTTTTGATGTTTAGTTCAAATCTCCTATCTTGTAACTTGAATACCCTGATTTGGAGCAAGAGAAAACAAGTGTGTTCCATCTTCCTGGTGACAGCCCTTGAGATATTTGAAAATGGCTATCATTCCTCCCCTCAGTCTCATCATAGCTAAACCCATCAAACTCCCTCAACCATTCCTCATAAGGCTTGGTTTCCAGACCATCTTTGTTGCCCTCCTCTGCACATGTTCCAGCTTGCGAATACGTATCCTTCTTAAATTGTGGTGGTCAGAACTGGATACAGGACTCCAGGTGACCAAGGCAGAATAGAGCAGTACTATTACTTCCTTTGATCAGGACACTATACTTCTGTTGATGTAGATCCCTTGAACCTTTCCACATGAACTACTGGCAAGCCAAGTTTTCCTCATCTTCGATTTGTGCATTCGTCTCTACTGAAATTCATGTTGTTACTTTTGTCCCAGTTTTCCAATATTTTAAGGTATATCTAGAGCAGGGGTTGCTAATGTGGGGCTCATGGGATGTCTTCCCTTACATGTCGGAGGTCTTTTTCTGACACTTACAAAGTCCCTGGTCTCTCTGGTCTCTCTCTGCAGTGACTTCCTTTTCGTGAGTCAGTGCTGGTCGTTCTATACTTCATAATAAGTACCTTTCAGTGCTGATACAAATTTTAGTCTAAGTTCAGAAAATGAAAGCATAAGAACCTTCAGTTTCAGAACAGGTTTTTAAGAATTCATTCTGACTAACACTCTAGTAGTTCAGATAAAGTCTATCAAAATTTGCTGTTCAAAAGGCCTCTCCCAGACACACAAACGTGCATACATTTCAATACATTTATATTCTTTTCTCTATCCAGAAATGCAATTTCTCCTGTATTCTCTTAATTTTTTTGCCCCAGCATAAGTCCCATTCATATCTAAAGTGGATTTCCCTAGGTAAAAGTGTAAAAGTTTGCAGTCTCAGTCATTATTCTGAGGCTGCAACTCTAGGTTTGATCATTACATGGATGTAATAAATGAGTGGCTTACACAAGCTGTTCAGGCTGCGCTGGTGGGGGTTCCTCAGTGAATGTTGCTGGAGAGGAGAAGAATCCACCATGTGAAACAATGCCACCAATGAGGAACTCTCCTGGCTGATGATACGTGTGAAGTGGATGGTTTGGCCCATGGAGGATGCATTTCGCTATGTGAGCTATGTGAGCCAGACATACATTGTAAGAAATCAGTTCCAGCAGCCAGAAAACTAAAACCACCATTCTCAGTACAAAGGCAACTGTCTGTTCTACATGGAACCCATGATTTCTCTGGCAATATTATAATTAGCTTCTCCAAAATAAAAATTGTCTCATTTGAACGGTAGTTAAGTTTCTTGAGACGATGCAATCTGGGAGTATGAATGATCAGACTTGTGGATCCCCAGACCCTATTTAAACTATTCTGGTTAATTTTAGTATCCTTTCCGTTACTTTTGCAAATGGCCCCTGAAAGTCCAGAGGGAATTTTGAGGAGCAGCAGATTCAATTATAGCCCTGTTAATAACCAAGCTGGAATATAGTTATTTATTCAATGCTTGCGAACCCCTGTGGAATTGCAGAAGAAAATGTGTTTGTCACATATTCAGAACTATTGTGTTTTATTCCCTTTCAGTGGATAATAAGGGGCCAGTGGTGTATTGGTGAAGTTAGAAGTTCATAATAGAAGACCTTGTAAACAATGGAGACTCCAACATGTAGTACGGTGTTGTCAGCATCTTGAAATTTGACTGACCTGGATCCACATCACCCATGTGGCAATGACCCCTCACCACTTTTCCAGGGGGGACAGTTGTGTTCCCTTACTCTCAGCCTCCTTCCCCAATGGCCTAGGCACACAAATTTGCTGGCCTTTGGAGGGGAATTCTCCTTGGCCGGTGGATCTCAAAAATGAGGGGTCTTTCCAACCCAAAAGGCACCATAAATGGGCCACTCACTGGGGCCTCTTGGAGGGCAGTGCCTTGCTGGCTGTGGCTATTGGCTGCTTTCTCGTCTGGCCTGGCAATGAGGCTTAAAAGGGTGTTTGCAGGAGGCTCTCGCAGCACGGCTGGGTGAAGAGCAACACCCTCCCACCCTCCCTTTTTACTTCCATTCACAATTCAGGTCAAATTATTATTGTGCTTATAAAATGTATTTTCCTTTTCAGGTCATGATCTAACAGAGGTTTTCTCCCAAAGCGTCATTCCGTTTAACCACTTTATTTTACTTCTGCCTGCTGACCTTACTATGGTTGCTTACGGGTGCCATATTCGGAGCTGGGAAGGAATTTGCCTATAGACAAATTGGCTGGCCTGGAGGTTTTGCCTTCCTAATAGCAAAACGTCAAAACTTTTGATGGTTAAGCCATTGGGTGGAATCCCAGTCTTCAAGTCTTGGGTGAAGTAGCGCCTCACTAAGTACCGAATGAGTGATGTATTCTGGGTACCCCATTAGCTCTACCTGCACACAAAATTACCTTGAGACCTGCCTGATTGGTCACCCCAGGTTGAGGGTGATGGAACTGTGTAAAGCCTTCATATTTGTGCCATTTTCTGCACCCATTACCCATATGACTTCACCAGGTACTGGTGCCTAAAGCTCTGTACAGCCTGGAACCTAGAAACCTGAAAGATTGTCTAATGTTGTTTTAAAGTGTTTTTAATAGGGTGAAGGATGGGTGATTAATAATTAAATATCCTGGCTGTAACAAACTGGCAACTGCAGGTTCAGGGAACCTGTAGCTGTTTAGACAAAAACTCTCCCTGGATATGGAGAGGCAATTGTTTTTGAATAAAGGGAATATGTTATTATAGCATAACACACACATCTATACTAAAAATGCAATACGTGCACAGCAATCAAAGTTTAATTTATATTTTTTGTGTTATTTCATGTATTAAAAAAGGAGATGATGTGTCCCCTTCCTCCACTCCCAACTGAGAACAGGAATTGAATCCCGATGGGTGCTGCTTGCATAGGAGCACCATGAAACCAGCTGGATCAAATTCTCCCCCAAACCAGCTGCTAAGCAGAAGTTTCTGCAGGGAACATGGTGGTGAAATAGACCCTGACAGTCTTTCCACCCACCACTCAAACCCTGAAAATTCCGGATCACTCTGCGTATCCCACCCCATAATGGGACGATCTGTGCCTGTCTTTCCTGAACTTGGCCCAAGCAAAGTCTAAAGTGTGCAATATAAAGAATGACTTCCTTCTCCTTCTTCTTCAAAGCATATATGGTTGGGTTTTGCAAGGGGGTGACACAGATACAGACGATAGAAATCACTTTATCGATAATGAACTGGGCTGATGGAGGCAGGTAAATAAACAAACAGGGCCCAAATACATGGTGACCACAATGAGGTGAGAGGTGCATGTGGAGGCAGCCTTGATGGTCCCGTCAGAGGGACCCTGGGAGCAGATTGTGTAGAGAATGAATCCATATGAGATGAGCAGGCCAATAAAAGAAACTAGTGACAAAATTCCACTGTTGGTGACCATCATGACTTCCAAGGGATTTGTGTCCATGCAAGCCAACTTGATGACCATGGAGAGGTCCCAGAAGAAGCTGTCCACTTGATTTTGCCCACAGAAAGGCACATTAATGATGAAACCCAATTGCACAGTGCCATGGAGGAGCCCACCAGCCTAAGAGGCAAGGAGAAGTGCCATGCAATGAGGCCGGCTCATGAAGCATAACGGAGGAGATGGGAAATGGCCACATAGCGGTCAATTGCCATGGCTACCAGCTCGAGCGTCTCACTGCCTACAAACACATGGAGAAAGAATATTTGTGCCATGCAGCTCCGGAAGGAGATGATCTGATGTTAGGCAAGGAAATCAAGTGGGATGGCAAAGGAGGATAGGCAGAGGTCCAGGAAAGCCAAGTGACCTAGCAAAACAACATGGGTGAATCTGAAAGACAGTGATCCTGGAAAATGGTTGAGAAAATGAGAGTGTTGCTGATAGAAGACTCCAAAATTAGCATGGTGTGGTCAGCATCTTGGAATTTGGCTGAGTGGACCTGGATTCACACCAGCCATGTGGTATGTGTGCAATGGCCAATCATGGCTGTTCTGGGGATTACAGTTGTGTCCCCTTCCTCTCAGCCTCCTTCCGCAATGGCCTGGGCACACACGTTTGCCCACACCCCATGGGCAAATGCCTCTGTAACTCTGGAGAGGACCCCACAGTTCATCCAGATGCAGCTGAGGGTGGATAAGATTCCCAAAGTTGCTGAGCCTGACTTTCCAGCTTTTTGGTGAATTTTAATTCTGCGTCCAAATGCATTCAGTGATGCTGATGTCTCTGGCTTCTTCTGCAAACTTCAGCATTTTATTTTTTAAATATGTATTCTGCTTCACTTTGGCTAGGGCAGGGGTTGGGGATGTGTGGCACTTCAGATGCTGATGGATTCCAAAACCCACCAACCCCAGTCAGTATGAAAAATGGTCAGCAATGATGAGGGCTGTAGTCTAGCAATATCTGGGGGGCTATAGGCTTCCCATCCCTGCAATAGGGGGATGGAAAGCAGATAGCAAGATAAGAAATAATATGTTTTACAGTGTTTTTATATCTGCTGTAAGCCACCCAAAGTGGCTGGGGAAACCCAGCCAGATGGGTGGGTTATAAATAATAAAATTATTACTATCATTATCATCATTATTTGCCCTACTTCTGTCCATTCCTGTCATCACTTGAATACCTGGACCTTTTGCAAGGGGGGCATAATCTTATAGACACTCATTAACAAACCTAGTTAGCTTGCTCTATAACAGTACAGATGTCCACTCAGAAATAAGTGTTTTAAGATTTAATGCACCTTGCTCCCAGAAAAGTGAGCACAAGCTGGCAATGTAGGCTCTGGTTTATGGTTGAAATTAAGAAAAAGCTGTGGCTTTGTGCCCTTAAGAGCTGTATAACAGGAGGTATAATTCAGTGGTTAAGCCTGAATTCCAGAAAGCTGAGGTTCGTTATGGGAATACACATACAACCCTAAGTCTCTCTGTCCTCTTTGATTCTACTTTCAATCTGATTAAGCTCTGGTTTACTTGTATTCTCCATTCATCATGGTTAGGTCTAATCAATTTTATCTGCACATCAAACATTTGCTGAAGGATGCCAAGAGTCAGTGGAGAGTCCAAAAATATACTTTCCACAAATACAATAAATATCTGTGTTAAGAATATAGTGTTCTGATCCATCACTTGTGTTGGTGAAAATAAAACGTTTCAGTTGTGGCTTTCTCTAATGCTTTTCCCAGTGAACTGTGCATGTTTCTTTGTTGCCATCTTTTCCAAGCACCAGGGCAGAAATCATTCACATTTTCTTATCTAGTTCTCTGAATTTCTCCAAGGAGACCTGATTCAGACAAAATCTTGGGGGGGGGAGAACCCAATTCAATGGGGGGTGAATTATTTCACAGTACATAGATAATGTATGGAACTCACTGCCATAGGAAGGAATGGTGGAGACACTGCATTTGCTTTTGGATATGGCTTGAAGGTTTAATCTCACTGTAAACAAGTGGTACAGTGACAATAAAGTATTTCTATTTCCCACAGGAATCTGGTTGGTCATTGTGAGTACAGGCTACCATACAAGATGGGCCATTGGACTGACTCAAGAGAATCATCTTACATTTCTACGATCTTGAGTATGGATAGGTTGATGATGAAATCTGACGGTGAGCAGTACAGAACAATAGACATAAATGAATACTCAAATATTCCATGGCTGCAATAGTACAGTTTCACATTATGCTGAAAGCTGTGAGAATTAAGGCTAGATACAGATTTCCTTACATTTATATTTTGACAAGAATTGCTCTGTTACCTTGTCAACACATGCTACAAGAGAATAATGTTTTTCCCAGTAGTGATATATGGAAGTGAGAGCTGGACCATAAAGAAGGCTTATTGCCAAAGAATTGATGCTTTTGAATTATGGTGCTGGAGGAGACTGTTGAGAGTCCCATGGACTGCAAGCAGATCAAACGTATCCATTCTTCAGGAAATCAGCCCTGTGTGCTCATTGGAAGGACATATTGTGAAGCTGAGGCTCCAATACTTTGGCCACCTCATGAGAAGAGAAGACTCCCTGGAAAAGACCCTGATGTTGGGAAAGATTGAGGGCACAACGAGAAGGGGACGACAGAGGACAAGATGGTTGGACGGTGTTCTCGAAGCTACAAACATGAGTCTGACCAAACTGCGGGAGGCAGTGGAAGACAGAAGTGCCTGGCGTGCTCTGGTCCATGGGGTCACGAAGAGTAGGACACGATTAAACAACAACAAATGTATGATTGTTTTCCTCAAAGCAAATAAGTCAATTTTACAAAGGAAATTTCAACTATGGGAATTTGGAGTCTAGAAAAAATTGTTAAGGGGAGCAGCTGAACTTATATTTCCAACTATTCTACTGTAAACACAGAGAAAAACACAAAATAGAGCAGATGACAGGTTTCTCATTTAATTTTTCTTCCTTATTAGCTGTTCCCTATTGTTGAGCTCAGGCCTCAGAATGACAATGTAACATTTGGGGAAGAAGATGCAACCCAGCAACCCACCACCAGAGGCTAAGATGGAGAAGATCTCCACAGCTACCATATCTTTTCCCTTGGTGCTCAGGTAGGAAGGAATAAAGGACAGCCAAACACTGCAGAAGACCAACATGCTGAAAGTGATAAACTTGGCTTCGTTGAAACTGTCTGGTAACTTCCTGGCGAGGAAAGCCACAGCAAAACTTACAGTGGCCAGGCAGCTCATGTAGATGAGGACACAATAAAACATGATCACAGACCCTTCATTACATTCTAGTATAATTTCTTCAGTCATTGAGTGCATGTCCACATCTGGGTATGGGGGAGAGGTTGCCAGCCACACAGTACATATCCCTGCTTGGACTATGGAGCAGAAAAGGAGAATGGAGTGGCCTAGTCCTTTCCCCACCCATTTCCTCATCCTGGATTCTGGTTTTGTAGCCATAAAGGCCAAAACCACTGTGAAGGTTTTTGCTAGGACACAAGAAACAGCGGTTGAGAAGATAATGCCAAAAGCTGTTTGTCGGAAGAGGCATGTCAGCTTCTCAGGTCGGCCAATGAAGAGCAATGCACAAAGGAAGCAGAGCAGGAGAGAGATGAGGAGAGTGTAGGTGAGGTTTCGGTTGTTTGCAATGACAATGGGTGTGTCGTGGTGTTTCATAAATGTACCTAGTACCAGAACTGTGATCAGGGAAAGGAAAAGGGAGAAGCAGGCTAAACTGATGCCCAAAGGTTCTTCATAAGATAAGAAGCTGATATCCTTGGGTAGGCATGCATCCCGGTTTCTGTTTGGATAGTCTTTGTCTGGGCATTTATAACAGTCATTCATATCTGGGGGGGGGGGGAAGAAATTAGCTCATATCATGTCAACTTTCTGAAATGTTTACCTTCTGTCTGAGAAGAAAAGAGCTCTCTTTAAATCAAAACACATATCTAGTACTGTCTGGTGCTCCGCAAAGTGCTATTACTGATTTTAATTGGTTCAGAGCTGTGTGGTGCCACAGCCAGAGCCACTAACATATAAATGTTAATTCACACTATCCTTGATGCAGCCTGTGTAAGTCAGAAGGAGTAACAAGGCCCCCTCTAGATATGATTTGAACCACATACCATCCAATTACTCTCAATGCATAGTCATTGTCATTTGATTGGCATATTTAAACTACAGTGGTACCTCAGGTTAAGTATTTAATTCGTTCCTGAGGTCCGTTCTTAACCTGAAACTGTTCTTAATCTGAAGCACCACTTTAGCTAATGGGGCCTCCTGCTGCTGCCGCGCTGCCAGAGCCCAATTTCTGTTCTTATCCTGAAGCAAAGTTCTTAACCTGAAGCACTATTTCTGGGTTAGCGGAGTGTGTAACCTGAAGCGTATGTAACCTGAGGTACCACTGAAAGGCAATGATCACAAAGAGGCAGGATAATGCATACAGTAGATTTTCTATTTTGAAACGTAAAATCAGCTGTCCTTACAACACCTTTCAATTATCACTGCTGAGTCTGGATCTATTTAATCTATTTATTTCTCTTACCATCCTGGTTTGCAATCTTCCCCTCTGCACATGGGATGCAATCGTAGCAGCAAGGTGGCTGTCCCTCCTTTACTTTCTTGCTGGATCCTGGAAGACATCTCTCAGTACAGACAGAAAGAGGCTGAGTCTATACCATAAATGAAAAAGCAGAAGGTAACTCTTTTTTAAACTTTAAGAAGATAACTCTTTTTTAAAGACTAATGTATCCATTCCTAATGCTCAGTCACTTGCTCTTTACATCTTTCTTCTCAGCTCTCTCCTTCACTCTCTCAATCTTCACCACTTCTCCTGCTTCCTCCTCTTCCACTTATGAACTTAGAAGACTAGCGGTCTCCTGCACCTGCTGCTGTCGGTTCCCATTTTCTCACTCTGGTATTATTATACCTCCCTTTCCCAACCAGCTCATTCCTCCACCTTTTAGCAAGAAAGGTGAAATCTTGGGGGTTATCTATTAATGCATCCTCTTTAACTCAGTTTGAAATCAGTATTTTGTAAATGTAAAGATATCCTAATTCTTATGTTTATATTAATATAGATTTCTATTTTTACTTAAAATTCACATTGCAGTCTTCCAGAGGAAAGGAAAACCCATTAGATACTCCAACTAACCACTTATGTGCACTCTCTGATGTAAGATTGCTTCAAGGTCAAACAGATCATCCACTTCATAGTTTCCTGGTCTTTCACCACGTATACCCTCTTGTGCAGGCAAAATAAATGCAGAGGCCCTGATTGGCTGAAAAAAACCCCCTGCACTCCTATCTCCAGGCCTTTTCATAGAAAAACTGGTATTTGACTTAGATCAAAGCACCCATATTCACACGAAGGCTCTCTGTGTTCTGTTTTGTATCATCCTTAACAAAATATTTTCCTTTACTCCTGTAGTGGCTTCTAGCAGCAAGCTTTTGGCTCTTAATCTAGTACTTGGATGCATTCGTCATGTTCTACATAGTAACTTGCAGTTGAAAAGACAGTGAGTAGACATGCAGGTGAATGATCATTGCTTATGCAAAATTGAATCTCTTTAGAATTATCTAACAATTCGGCCCTACCTCATTAAACCAACTGTGCCATGTGATGGCATCTTCATCAAGGATGAATGATTGGCCTGGAGGAGCCTGTGGATCTATCCTCCCAACTCTCACTCTGTGCAAACTTTGGTTGGAGAATATAATCCAGTTGACAATATCCAAGCTAGATGCTGCCTCTCCATTCTGGTTGATGAAGACCACATCTCCTGCTGTATTGTTAAATGAGATACTTCTCAGAAAGTGATGGAGCTAGATTGAATACAGAAGAGGCAATTGTTTGGAAAAGACTGCAGTTCTAATCCAAGACTGAGGTATCTTTTTTCCTGTGGGCAGGACCTAGAGCAAGAGGTGAGTCAGAGTCTGGTCCAAGGATGGAGAGACCACCAATTTTCTCTCTTCCACATCCCTCTCTCTCCCTCTCCCCTTATTTACAACCTTTCTTTATCTCCCCTGCCCCACACCAATTTCCCTCTGTCAACTCTTCATCTCAGGAGACACAACAGTGGTATGTGACCACCTGCTCTGAGGGAGGATTTGGTGTATATGGGATAGAGAGAATGCTGATCATCTCTCTCGGCCATGACTACTGCTTGTTATCTGTGAATACAGTGGCATCTCAGTGACCTCCCAACTTCTGTCATATAAAACCTTGTTTTCTCTGAGAGCAATGAGCAACATTTGGAAACCCATACTTTATCAGAGAATAACAGGTCTCTTCCAGTTGAGGATGTCCAGCCTATTACCTGCCAAACCTGGTGATTCTGATTCTTCCCTCTCCCTCTGTACGCCATTCCTCTGTGTCTGAGTCTGGATGCGAACATGGCATGTAAAGCATGGGCCATGGCGTAGACAGCACTGTGGATACTGTAACTGTGGCCTGTCATGCTCATTTCAAAAAATGATCCAGGAAGGTTCTCCAGCTTCTCTTCTCCGGTGCAGATATTCCCCTCCACCTTGTCTGAAGTCATATCTGGGAATACACATTCAAAGGCCTGTTGCCAGAAGTCCCTGATAAAACCGTCCCCATCTGTGGTGGAAGGGTTTCTGTGCACAACATACTGATTAAATCCTGGTGGGTTTCTGAAGTGAATTTCAAAGGATATAGCACCATTGAATACTCTTGAATCCCAGCTCCTTTGAAAGACAAATGAAGCAAACTCAATCTGGGCAGTTGTTATCCATACTTTGCTTTTTATATTGTTTATCATGTCATCCTGTTCAGATAGGTATGGAAGCCATCTAAAAGTTGCCATGGAATAAGATTCTCCATTTGCCACCATAACATTAGCTTTGCTGCTAAGAATTTTATGGTTTATAATTGCTCCCTGTTGTAGCATGCCATTAATTTCAGAAATAAAACTAAAATCAGGGATTCTTTCTAGGAATGCAAAACACACACCACTCTTGGTAAACATTGGGAAAATGGTTTGCACAAATCTTTCTCCGTTGTCATTGTCCATTGCAATGACTCCAATCCACATCCACCTGAAATACAGAAGCAAAGAGAGAATTCCCTCATACTGAAGGGCTTCTGAGGCTGCCATCTGGTAGAAGGGAAGACCTGGGCTTTTATCATTCATCACCGGAGCAGAGCCATAAATGAGCTAAAAAGTAAATGGAAGAATAGAAGAAACAAAGTAGATTCCTTTCACAGTATTCATATACATTATGAGCTGAACCCTGTTAGTCAAATATGCCCTTTGCCAGCATTTCATGGTTCGTTTGCCTCTCTCTCAGTTTTACAAAAGACACACATGCAGATGGGCTGAAACCTGGGATCCTCTCCCTTTTCTCATTTTTAAACCTTTCACTTTTATGACTGGAGAAGGGCATTGTGTCTATTTTACTTTTAAAAAACCAAACATTTTTTGAGTCGTTGCAAAATTTGCCAAGGTCTTGTATAATGGATAAAACTGAATGGGGAACATACCATGCCCCAAGCAGAAGATTACCCAGACATTATCTGACTTTGTCAAAATCGCAAGTTGGATCAGATACATATTTCTTCTCTGGAGCTTCTTTCTTCTTCATGATGCACATAACCCACCCCACAGCAAAACTGTGCTGATTCTTCTCAGACTTTATTTATGAACATTTATTTCACTTGTAACTCAGCTGCTTTCTATTATTACTGTTCTTCTGCAGAACTGGATTGTATCTTCAATTTTACATAACTTCTTTGTGTTTGGTGCAATAAAGAAGAAGAATTATGGTACTGGAACCTACCTGTCAGTTGTTTTAGCTATAAGCAATTTCCCCCCTCTTCCCCAGCAGCTTTTTTGAGATGCCCTGATCACTAATTTTACTATTGGCACCAACCTGTCAGCTTTTATCCTGTAAGCAATTTCCCCTATACCCCAGTTACTCAATTCAAATAACCTCCGCACTAAGCAGAAAGTACTGCATAACCAAAAAGCAGCTGGTGAGGGAGAAGCCCACTTTCCCATCACTGGCCTTTGGGATAACAGTGTTTTAGATGTGTGTGTAATACGGGGGAGGGGGAGTGACATATCTTTTCTGGTACAACAGCAGCAAGAATACTAATCGCTAAGTATTGGAAGACACAAGATCTACCCACTCTGGAAGAATGGCAGATGAAGGTGATTGACTACATGGAACTGGCTGAGATGACTGGCAGAATCCGTGACCAACGTAAAGAGATGGTGGAAGAAGAATGGAAAAAATTTAAGAGCTATCTTAAGGACTACTACAAACTCAACGAATGTTAAAATGTTGTGGTTGCTAGAAGTAACAGGGTACAGGGATACAAGGTTAGATAATAAAGGAGGACTAAGATGACAGAGATTAGAAAGTAACAACTGGGAGTCGGTGAAAGAAGACTGGAAGAAATTTAAAGGCTATTTAAAGAAATATTGTAAAATGAATGAATGTTAGAAAGATGTTGGATAGAAACTAAGAGGTTTCCAGCTGTAATGCTTTAGGAGACATGAAAAAAGGATTATAAATGGGTAAAAGTTTAATGGTAAGGATTTGCTGAACTAACAAATTGAACTGGAATACAAAGAAGGGAAGTATGAGGAGGTCGGAGGAAATAAGGGTATGGAAGTTATGTTATTGAAAATTAATGTGTGTTTTTAATTGTTTATTATTTTGTATGTTTATTTTTTCTTATATCTAAAAAATTCTCAATAAATATCTTATGGAAAAAAAGACATATCTTTTCTGGTATTGCACATTTCCCCTTACTGATGTTTGTTTGTTTATATTATAATTATGTACAATCATTATCTCAAGGTTCTGTACATGGTTCTCCTTGTAATTTCATCCAGAACTGATGATACACCCTGAACTGATGCTCAGGAACTTGCCTCTTCCTCTATGCAAGCTAATAGAGGTATTGTACATGGGTGCCTTACCTGTGGAATCTTAAAGATATCCAAAACAGTGGCCACATAAATGGAAATTTCAGAATCCAGACCCCCAATGACCCCAGTCAGATTATTCTCAACATCACTTATATAGTTAGGGACAAATTTTTTCACCATGGATAAAAGTTGCAGTGTCGCAAGATATGTGCTCCTTGCATTGTTATAGCTGTCATATAAGTGGAAGCCCAAGGTGATATTGGGTAAGATGTGAGGGTCTTCGTTGACCTCCTTGACTGCAAATGCCAAGGCCACGATGTGCTGGTAAATCTTAGGCACCACCCTAGAATGAGAGTTGCAAACAGTATCAGCAGGAACTTCAGCTATCATTCAGCTATCATTCCTCCCCTCATTCACATCATAGCTAAACATACCAAACTCCCTTATCTGTTCCTCATAAGACTTGACTTGGTTTCTAGACCATCTTTGTTGCCATCCTCTGCACATGTTCCAGTTTGCCAATATCCTTCTTAAATTGTAGTGATCAGAACTGGACACAGGACTCCAGGTGACCAAGGCAGAATAGAGAGGTACTATTACTTCCTTTCATCAGGACACTATACCTCTGTTGATGCAGATCCCTTGAACCTTTCCACATGTACTACTGGCAAGCCAAGTGTTCCTCATCTTAGATTTGTGCATTTCTCCCTATTGGAATTCTTGTGTCATTTTTGTCCCAGTTTTTCAATATTTTAAGGTGTATCTAGAGCAGGAGTTGCTAATGTGGGGCCCATGGGACGACTTCCCTTACATGTCTGAGGTATTTTTCTGACACTTACAAAGTCTCTGGTCTCTCTAGTCTCTCCCTGCAGTGACTTCATTTTCATGAGTCAGTGATGGTCGTTGGAATTCACTAAATTCTATACTTCATAATAAGTACCTTTCAGTGCTGAAACAAACCTTAGTCTACGTTCAGAAAATGAAAGCATAAGGATATTCAGCGTCAGAACAGGTTTTTCAAAAATGCGTTCTTACTAACACTCTAGTTCAGATAAGGTCTATAAAAGTTAGCTGATCAAATGGTTCTCCCAGACACATAAACATTCATACATTTCAATACACTTATATTTATTTTTCCTATTGAGAAATGGGAGCTTCTTCAGTATTCTCTTAATTCACAAGACATTCTTATGAATTTTTACATCAGCCTCTGTACCACTGATTTGCAAAGTTGTTATTCCTAGGTAAATGTGCAGAAGTTTGCAGCCTTAGTCATTATTTTGAGGCTGCAACTCTACGTTTGATCATTCCACGGATGTAATAAATGAGTGGCTTAGTTCTTACACAAGCTCTTCAGGCAGCGCTGGTGGGGGTTCCTCAGTGAATGTTGCTGCAGACGAGATGAAGCCACCATGGAAAACAATGCCACCAATGATAAAATCTCCTGGCTGATGATACGTGTGAAGTGGATCGTGTGGACCTTGGAGCCTACATTTTGCTACGTGAGCCTGACATACATTATAAGAAATCAGTTCCAGCAGCAAGAACACTAAAACAAACATTCTCACTAAAAAACCAACTGTTTGTTCTACACAGAACCCATGATTTCTCAAGCAATATTATAATTAGCTTCTCCAGTTTAAAATTGTATCATTTGAATGGTAGTAACGCCTCCTGAGATGATGCAATCTGTAAGTATGTAAGAACAGACTTGTGGATCCCAGACCCTATTTAAATCATTCTGGTTAATTTGGGTGTCTTTTATGTTACTTTTGCAAGTGGCCACTGATAGTCCACAGGGTTTTCTGAGAAGCAGCAGATTTAATTATAGCCCTGTTAATAACCAAGCTGGAATATAGTTATTTATTCAATGCTTGTGAACCCCTGTGGAATTGCAGAAGAAAATGTGTTTGTGACACATTCAGAACTGTTGTGTTTAATTCCCTTTCAATAGATAATAAAGGACCAGTGGTGTATTGGTGATTTTTGAAGTTTGAAGTTAATATTAGAAGACCTTGTAAAAAATGGAGACTTCAAAATGTATTATGGTGTTTTCAGCATCTTGGAATTTGGTTGAGTGGACCTGGATCCACATCAACCATGTGGCATGAGAACAATGGCTGCTCACCACTTTCCCACGGGGTGACAGTTTCGTAACCTCACTCTCAGCCTCCTTCCCCGATGGCCTAGGCACACACATATGCTGGCCTTTGGAGAGGAATTATTCTTTGCCGTTGGATCTCAAAGGGGAGGGGTCTTTCCAACCCAAAAGGCACCATAAATGGGCCACTCACTGGTGCCTCCTGGAGGGCAGTGCCTTGCTGGCTGTAGCCATTGGCTGCTGTCTCGTCTGGCCTGGCAGTGAGGCTTAAAAGGACGGTTGCAGGAGGCTCTCGCAGCAAGGCTGTTTGAAGAGTGACACCCTCCCACCCTCCCTTTTTATTTCCATTCACAATTCAGGTCAATTAATTATCGTGCTTGTAAAATGTATTTTCCTTTTCAGGTCATTATCTAAAATAGCTTTTCTCCCTAAGCGTCATTTCGTTTAACCACTTTATTTTTCTTCTACTTGCTGACCTTACTATGGTTGCTTACGGTTGCCATATTCAGAGCTGGAAAGGAATTTGCCTGTAGACAAATTGGCCGTAGGTTTTGCCTTCATTGTAGCAAAACTTCGAAACTTTTGGTGGTTAAGCCATTGGGTGTAACCCCAGTCTTCAAGCGTTGGTTGAAGTAGCGTCTCACCAAGTACCGAATGAGCGATGTATTCTGGGTACCCCATTAGCTCTACCCGCACCCAAAATTACCTTATACAATCAGGAGAGGGGAAAACCTCTCCTTATTTACTTCTCCTATATACTTTTTCCACCATGTGTAAATGCATTGAAACAGTGAATTAAATAACTGACCATTCTGAGACAGGCAAAATCAGCTGCTAGAGGTGGCTACGTCATGCTGTCTAATGGTGGGGAGGGCCCTGAGTGGAAACCTGCCCAGAAAGCCTTGTTGAAAGGCTTCTGATTGCAGCCTTTACCTCCTTCTTCTTCAAAGCATAAATGGCTGGGTTTTGCAAGGGGGTGACACAGATATGGAAGACAGAAAACACTTTATCGATCATGAACTGGGCTGATGGAGGCAGGTAATTAAACAAACAGAGCCTAAAGACATGGCGACCACAATGAGGTGAGAGGTGCATGTGGAGGCAGCCTTGGTGGTCCCTTCAGAGGGGCCCTGGGAGCAGATGGTTTAGAGAATGAATCCGTACGAGATGAGCAGGCCAATAAAAGAAACTAGTGACAAAATTCCACTGTTGGTGACCATCATGACCTCCAAGGGATTTGTGTCAATGCAAGCCAACTTGATGACTCTGGAGAGGTTGAGTTGGTGCCCCATGCCCTCCTGTATGACTCCTTTTATAGTGGCTTATGTAAACCCTCTCCTAATTCTGTCAGCCTATGTCAGCTGGTACCGTAGGGAGAAAGAGGATTCTTGAAATCTCTCAGACCCCACAGTTCATCCACACCCAGGTGAGGGGGTCAAGATTCACAAAGTTGCTGAGTCTGACTTTCCTGCTTTTTGGTGAATTTTAATTGTGTCAAAATACATTCACTGATGCTGATGTCTCTGGCTTCATCTGCAAACTTATGCATTTTATTTTTTAAATATATATTCTGCTTCACTTTGGCTAGGACAGGGGTTGGGGATGGGGATGTGTGGCACTCCAGATGTTGATGGATTCCAAAGCCCACCAACCTCAGTCAGTATGGAAAATGGTCAGCAATGATGAGGGTTGGAGTCTAGCAATATCTGGAGTCTAGCAATATCTGCTCTAGGGGGATTGAAAGCATATAACAAGAAAGGAAAAAATATGTTTTACTGTGTTTCTATATCTGCTGCAAGCTGTCCATAGTGGCTGGGGAAACGCAGCCATATGGGTGGGCTATAAATAACAAAATTATTACTATCATTAACATTATTATTAGTTCTACTTCCTTCCATTCCTGTCTCCACTTGAATACCTGGACCTTCTGCAAGGGGGACATAATCTTACAGACACTCATTAACAAGCATAGTTAGCTTTCTGTATAACAGTACAGATGTCTACTCAAAAATAAGTGTTTTAAGATTTAATGGGCCTTACTCCCAGATAAGTGAGTACAAGCTGGCAACGCAGGCTCTGGTTTATGGTAGAAACTAAGAGAAAGCAGTGGCTTTGTGCCCTTAAGAGCTGTATAACAGGAAGTATAATTTAAAGGTTAAGCCTGGATTCTAGAAAGCTGAAGTCCGTTATGGGAATACACATACAACCTTAAGTCTCTCTGTCCTCTTTGATTCCACTTTCAATCTGATTAAGCTCTGGTTTACTTGTATTCTCAATTCATCATGGTTAGGTCTAATCAATTTTATCTACTCATCAAACATTTGCTGAAGGATGCCAACAGTCAGTGGAAAGTCCAACAATATACTTGCCACAAATATAATACATATTTCTATTAAGAATATAGCGTTCTGATCCATCACTTGTGTTGTGGCTTTGTCGTATGCTTTGCCCAGTGAACTGTGCATGGTTCTTTGCTGCCATCTTTTCCAAGCACCAGGCAGAAATCATTCATACTTTCTTTTCTAGTTCTATGAATTTCACCAAGGAGACATGATTCAGACAAAATCTTGGGGGGAGGGAACCCAATTCAATGGGGGGTATATTATTTCACAGTACATTGATAATCTATAGAACTCACTGCCATAGGAAACAATTTTGGAGACAGTGCATTTGCTTTTGGATATGGCTTGAAGGTTTAATCTCACTGTAAACAAATGGTACAGTGACAATAAAGTATTTCTATTTCCCAAAGGAATCTGATTGGTCAGTGTGAGTACAGGCTGCCGTACAAGATGGGCCATTGACCTGACTCAAGAGGATCATCTTACATTTCTACGATCTTGAGTATGGATAGGTTGATGATGAAATCTGACGGTGAGCAGTAGAGAACAATAGACCATAAATGAATACTCAAATATTCCAGAGCTGCCATAGTACAGTTTCACATTATGCTGAAAGCTTTGAGAATTAAGGCTAGATACAGATTTCCTTACATGTATATTTTGACAAGAATCGCTCTGAGTCTTCTTGTCAACACATGTTGCAACAGAATAATGTATGTGTATGTGTTTTAGAGCCAGTGTGGTGTAGTGGTTAAGAGCGGTAGTCACGTAATCTGGGAAACCGGGTTCGTGTCTCCGCTCCTCCACATGCAGCTGCTGGGTGACCTTGGGCCAGTCACACTTCTGTAAGTCTCTCAGCCCCACTCACCTCACAGAGTGTTTGTTGTGGGGAAGGAAGGGAAAGGAGAATGTTAGCCGCTTTGAGACTCCTGAAGGGGAGTGAAAGGTGGGATATCAAATCCAAACTCTTCTTCTTCTTCTAAATGTATGATTGTTTTCCTCAAAGCAAATGAGTCAATTTTACAAAGGAAATTTCAACTACGGGAATTTGGAAAAATTAGAAAAAATTATAAAAGGGAGCAGGTGAACTTATATTTCCAACTATTCTACTGTAAACACAGAGAAAAACACAAAATACAGCAGGTGACAGGTTTCTCATTTCTTTATTTTTTTCTCCTTATTAGCTGTTCCCTATTGTTTAGCTCGGGCCTCAGAATGATTATGTAACATTTGGGGAAGAAGATGCAACCCAGCAACCCACCACCGGAGGCTAAGATGGAGAAGATCTCCACAGCTACCATATATTTTCCCTTGGTGCTCAGGTAGGAGGGAATAAAGGACAGCCAAACACTGCAGAAGACCAACATGCTGAAAGTGATAAACTTGGCTTCGTTGAAACTGTCTGGTAACTTCCTGGCAAGGAAAGCCACAGCAAAACTTACAGTGGCCAGGCAGCTCATGTAGATGAGGACACAGTAAAACATGGCCACAGACCCTTCATTACATTCTAGTATCATTTGTTCTGTCATTGAATGCATGTCTACATCAGGGTATGGGGGAGAGGTTGCCAGCCACACAGTACATATCCCTGCTTGAACTATGGAGCAGGAAAGGAGAATGGAGTGGCCTAGTCCTTTCCCCACCCATTTCCTCATCCTGGATTCTGGTTTTGTAGCCATGAAGGCCCAAACCACCATGAAGGTTTTTGCCAGGACACAAGAAACAGCAGTTGAGAAGATGATACCAAAAGCTGGTTGCCGGAGGAGGCATGTCACCTTCTCAGGTTGGCCAATGAAGAGCAAAGCACAAAGGAAGCAGAGCAGGAGAGAGATGAGGAGAGTGTAGGTGAGGTTTCGGTTGTTTGCAATGACAATGGGTGTGTTGTGGTGCTTCATAAATATACCTAGTACCAGAACTGTGATCAGGGAAAGGAAAAGAGAGAAGCAGGCTAAACTGATGCCCAAAGGTTCTTCATAAGACAAGAAGCTAATATCCTTGGGTAGGCATGCATCCCGGTTTCTGCTTGGATAGTCTTTGTCTGGGCATTTATGGCAGTCATTCATATCTGGGGGGAAATAAAGAAATTAGCTCATATCATGTCAACTTTCTGAAATGTTTACTTTCTGTCTGAGAAGAAAAGAGCTCTCTTTAAATCAAAACACATATCTAGTACTGTCTGGTGCTCTGCAAAGTGCTATTACTGATTTCAATTGGTTCAGAGCTGTGTGGTGCCAAAGGCAGAGCCACTAACATATAAATGTTTATTTACACTATCCTTGATGCAGCCTGTGTAAGTCAGAAGGAGTAACAAGGCCCCCTCTAGATATGATTTGAACCACATACCATCCAATTACTCTCAATGCATAGTCATTGTCATTTGATTGGCATATTTAAACTACAGTGGTACCTCAGGTTAAGTATTTAATTCGTTCCTGACGTCCGTTCTTAACCTGAAACTGTTCTTAATCTGAAGCACCACTTTAGCTAATGGGGCATCCTGCTGCTGCCGCACTGCCAGAGCCCAATTTCTGTTCTTATCCTGAAGCAAAGTTCTTAACCTGAAGCACTATTTCTGGGTTAGCGGAGTGTGTAACCTGAAGCGTATGTAACCTGAGGTACCACTGAAAGGCAATGATCACAAAGAGGCAGGATAATGCATACAGTAGATTATCTATTTTGAAACGTAAAATCAGCTGTCCTTACAACACCTTTCAATTATTACTGCTGAGTCTGGATCTATTTAATCTCTTTATTTCTCTTACCATCCTGGTTTGCAATCTTCCCCTCTGCACATGGGATGCAATCGTAGCAGCAAGGTGGCTGTCCCTCCTTTACTTTCTTGCTGGATCCTGGAAGACATCTCTCAGTACAGACAGAAAGAGGCTGAGTCTATACCATAAATGAAAAAGCAGAAGATAACTCTTTTTTAAAGACTAATGTATCCATTCCTAATGCCCAGTCACTTGCTCTTTACATCTTTCCTCTCAGCTCTCTCCTTCACTCTCTCAATCTTCACCACTTCGCCTGCTTCCTCCCCTTCCACTATGAACTTAGAAGACTAGCTGTCTCCTGGACCTGCTGCTGTCGGTTCCCATTTTCTTGCTCTGGTATTATTATACCTCCCTTTCCCAACCAGCTCATTCCTCCACCTTTTAGCAAGAAAGGTGAAATCTTGGGGCTTATCTATTAATGCATCCTCTTTAACTCAGTTTGAAATCAGTATTTTGTAAATGTAAAGATATCCTAATTCTTATGTTTATATTAATGTAGATTTCTATTTTTACTTAAAATTCACATTGCAGTCTTCCAGAGGAAAGGAAAACCCATTAGTTACTCCAACTAACCACTTATATGCACTCTCTGATGTAAGATTGCTTCAAGGTCAAACAGATCATCCACTTCATAGTTTCCTGGTCTTTCACCACGTACACCCTCTTGTGCAGGCAAAATAAATGCAGAGGCCCTGATTGGCTGGGAAAAAACCCTGCACTCCTATCTCCAGGCCTTTTCATAGAAAAACTGGTATTTGACCTAGATCAAAGCACCCATATTCACATGAAGGCTCTCTGTGTTCTGTTTTGTATCATCCTTAATAAAATATTTTCCTTTACTCATTTTGTGGCTTCTAGCAGCAAGCTTTTGGCTCTTAATCTGGTACTTGGATGCATTCGTCATGTTCTACACAGTAACTTGCAGTTGAAAAGACAGTGAGTAGACATGCAGGTGAATGATCATTGCTTATGCAAGATTGAATTTCTTTGGAATTATCTAACAATTCGGCCCTACCTCATTAAACCAACTGTGCCATGTTATGGCATCTTCATCAAGGATGAATGAATGGCCTGGAGGAGCCTGCGGATCTATCCTCCCAACTCTCACTCTGTGCAAACTTTGGTTGGAGAATATAATCCAGTTGACAATATCCAAGCTAGATGCTGCCTCTCCATTCTGGTTGATGAAGACCACATCTCCTGCCATATTGTTAAATGAGATACTTCTCAGAAAGTGATGGAGCTAGATTGAATACAGAAGAGGCAATTGTTTGGAAAAGACTGCAGGACCCATCATTCTGCCCGGACGCTGAGGTCCAGCGCCGAGCGCCTTCTGGCGGTTCCCTCACTGCGAGAAGCAAAGCTACAGGGAACCAGGCAGAGGGCCTTCTCGGTAGTGGCGCCCGCCCTGTGGAACGCCCTTCCAGCAGATGTCAAATTGATAAACAACTACCTGACATTCAGAAGACATCTTAAGGCAGCCCTGTTCAGGGAAGTTTTTAACGTGTGATATTTTACTGTATTTTTGGTTTTTATGGAAGCTGCCCAGAGTGGCTGGGGAGGCCCAGCCAGATGGGCGGGGTATAAATAATAAATTATTATTATTATTATTATTATTATTATTATTATTATTATTAAGGCAAGGAAGAAGGGCTACCCCTACGCTATCCATATTATCAGTTATCAGTAATCAATATATTCAATATATATTCATATATGCTTACACATAATCAAGGATGACAGTATTTTATAATCCATTTTGAATGAAAGGGAAGCTGTGCCTTAGCTAACTGCAAACTGCTTGGAACAGCAAAGTTAGGAACCGACCTTTCCCCTACAAACATCCGTGTACCCTGGACAAGGGGAAGACGTGAATCAGAGATTCTGGTACAAATTCCCCTCAGATACAGGCTAAATTAATCCACAGAACAGGAAGAGCGAAACCACAAAATCTCCAAACTCCCTGTCCTGTCATAACTGGGGGAAAGGTTAGACTAAGCGTCACTGCAAGTATCGGAAAGCAGAACTAGAACCCGGTGCTTGACCAGTGCTTGACCAGGAGCTGGTAGCGTGACAACAGCTTGCTGATTGGCTGATTCTCGCTGACAATATTGTGAGTCCCTCATGGTTGTCTCATGATCTATGATTTGCTGTGATTTGCTTAGGTATAAAGTGTCAGGAAAAAGCAGCAAGGCAAAAGCCAGCTCCAGATGGCTGGAATGCAAAACAGGATGTTGTGGTTTGCAGATGTACTGTTGGGGAAAAGGTGGAGCCTATTCTCTGTACTGAGCACTGGATGTTAGCTCAGAGTGTCATGTGGCCTGTGCTGGAAGTACGGGGGTGGAGTTGTGACTCTTCTGATGGAGACTGAAGGGTGCAGTCACATTTCTATGTACTGACAGGAATAAAACATGTAAATAGGACTCCTGTCTGTCTCATTTCCCCTCCCTGGGGACAATGCAGGGAGAGAAACAAAGTAGCAGAGGGTGTGTTCTTCACATCTGATTGATGAGGAGAATCGCCGGAGTTATGACCTTGCCTGCCGGGAGACGCAGCAGAGAGGTCATCAAGTATCCAGCTTAATTGCCTGGGGGAGGGCCAGTTACCTCTGACTGTAAGCTGAGATACTAACATATGGCAGCATTCGGATGGTTGCAATTCATCGAACATCTGCATGAGAGGCTGGTGGATTGTCCTCCTCTGCTCCAAGGGAGAAAAGCGTCTAAGATAAGCCAGAGGCTGAACAGACGGCTGAACCCAGAGGAAGGTGTTTTCCTAGCAATGGAGCTCAAGGTATGCTGCATTTTCGGGCTAAAAGTGTGAATGCAGAATGATTAATTCTCTGGTTCACGGTGGGAGCTGCGTTGGAAAAATACAGCTCCGGGAGAAGAGGCCTGCAGCTTGGAAGCTTAGCCTGCATTCCACAGATTCTTGTGGTTTTAAGATAAGAAGTCCTCTATGCACTGTTGCAAAGTAACGATCCTGGAAAGTTACTGGCTACGCAGATGGACTGTGAGGCTGGGAAAGCGAAACTAAGCCACAGAGTGTTTTGGCTACACGTTTATGTGCTCTTGGAAGGGGACTTTCCATAGCAGCCAGCGTTTTGCTGCCAGGTGCCAAAGAGCGTAAACAACTTGCAGTTTGCCTGCTAGAGAAGGCAGGAAACAACTGTTGGATTTTACAGCTTGTTTGAGAGTGTGAGCTGGAGGCTTGGCTTCAAGATGGATGCCAAGAAGGGGGGTTTGCCTTACCCACCTCCCTTAACTAATGACAATTATTCATCTTGGTCTGTAAAGATGAAGGCCCTGCTGCTGAATCAGAGGCTTTTTGATGTAATTGAAAACCCCATCCCTGCAGCACCAACCGGAGGTTGGGAATCACGGTACATGAGGGCCAGGACTGCTATAATTCTGTGTGTCTCAGATGAGCAGTTGGTGCATGTTCAGAGTTTAGAACACGCGAAAGAGGTTTGGGACACGCTGCGTACAACGCATCAGAGAGATGCTGGTTCTTCAGCGTTGCTGTATTTTGAGAAGTTGACCAATCTGAGACTAGCACCTGATGGAGATGTTCAAGTGCACCTGACAGAAATGAAATTTCTGCGTCAACAGATGGTGGAACGCAATTTCAATCTACAGGAGGAAGTGTTTTGCTTCATGATGATAAACAGCCTTAACCGGACCTACAAGGTTGTTGCCAGTCAGCTTGGTTCCCTACCGGCCGCGCAGCTGACCATGGAAAGGGTGTGTGCCGTCGTTCTGAATGAACACGACAGACTTGCTGCACTGGAAGTGAAGGACAGGGGGAGGGAAGGACAGAATTCGAATCTTCCCACTGCTGGTGCTACTGCAGAGCATGCTACAGCATTGAGCGCTGTCCGATGCTACAATTGTGGACAGACTGGGCATCTACAGCGAAACTGTAGAAAGCCACGCCAGTCAAAAGGAGCGAAGAGCAGCTCTACGAAGCCTGAGGAGTCAAGCAAAAGCCGTACCAAGTGCCAGGTGAAACCTGCAAAGGCTATGATGGCGAAAGGAACCACGCCAGATGTGGGGAACGCCTTCATAATCAACACGGGTGCCACGGTTCATATGTGCCCGCACAGACAACTGTTTTCAACATTGAAGAAGCAAAGCTTCGCTGTGAAACAGGCCAACGGTCAAGAGTTGGAAGCAACCGGGATTGGGACTGTGTATCTTGAGAGTCTGAACTTGACTATAAGCAATGTTTACCTGGTTCCAGAACTGAGATTTAATCTGCTGAGTGTGTCGCAGATCGCAAAGAAAGGACTGAAACTGACCTATGATGCTAAAAACTGCAAGATCTACAAAGATGGAGAACTGTATCTTACCACCAAAGAGGTACTCAAAAGAGTTTGCTAACTTAGCTGTTGCATGTGTTGCTATTGTTAACAACTCAAAGCGGGTTAAAGCAGTGTCTAGGTCAGAGACAAAGACACAACAGAGAGTAGCTAGCCAAGGTAATGCAGAAACACTCATTCTTTGGAAGCCAGACAACCAGAGAGGTACACTGGTGAAACCAGTGGTGGGGAGTTCCAAGGGTGGAACTGAAACAACAGGGGACTGTTATATGTATAACAACTGTTTGTTTTCTTCTCTGGATCTTGTTTTGCCTATTGATGCTTTTGGGGGAGGATGTCAGGAAAAAGCAGCAAGGCAAAAGCCAGCTCCAGATGGCTGGAATGCAAAACAGAATGTTGTGGTTTGCAGATGTACTGTTGGGGAAAAGGTGGAGCCTATTCTCTGTACTGAGCACTGGATGTTAGCTCAGAGTGTCATGTGGCCTGTGCTGGAAGTACGGGGGTGGAGTTGTGACTCTTCTGATGGAGACTGAAGGGTGCAGTCGCATTTCTATGTACTGCTGAATGACAGGAATAAAACATGTAAATAGGACTCCTGTCTGTCTCATTTCCCCTCCCTGGGGACAATGCAGGGAGGGAGAGAAACAAAGTAGCAGAGGGTGTGTTCTTCACGTCTGATTGATGAGGAGAATCGCCGGAGTTATGACCTTGCCTGCTGGGAGACGCAGCGGAGAGGTCATCAAGTATCCAGCTTAATTGCATGGGGGAGGGCCAGTTACCTCCGACTGTAAGATGAGATACTAAAATAAAGACCTCTGGATTTCTGTCAATCGGGGTCCCAGTTCCTTTTGGAAGCGATTCCAAACTGGGTCCTTATTGCCTGGCAATAAACTTCACCTTCTTATTCTCCATTGCTGAGTCTGCCTGATCCTTATTTTGCACTTGGCCAGAAACCACTAACTTTCACGTGCTTCATTATTAGAGCAAGAGGTGGGTGGTGATACAGTCAACTGAGTAGAGTCAGGTCCAAGGATGGAGAGACCACCAGTTTTCTCTCTTCCACATCCCTCTCTCTCCCTCTCCCCTTATTTACAACCTTTCTTTATCTCCCCTGCCCCAAACCTATTTCCCTCTTTCCCTCTTATCTCAGGAGACACAACAGTGGTATGTGACCACCTGCTCTGAGGGAGGATTTGGTGTATATGGGATAGAGAGTATGCTGAGCATCTCTCTCGGCCATGACTACTGCTTGTTATCTGTGAATACAGTGGCATCTCAGTGACCTCCCAACTTCTGTCATACAAAACCTTTTTTTCTCTGAGAGCAATGAGCAACATTTGGAAACCCATACTTTATCAGAGAATAACAGGTCTCTTCCAGTTGAGGATGTTCAGCCTATTACCTGCCAAAACTGTAGATTCTGATTCTTCCCTCTCCCTCTGTACGCCATTCCTCTGTGTCTGAGTCTGGATGCAAACATGGTATGTAAAGCATGGGCCATAGCGTAGACAGCACTGTGGATACCGTAACTGTGGCCTGTCATGCTCATTTCAAAAAATGATCCAGGAAGGTTCTCCAGCTTCTCTTCTCCAGTGCAAATATTCCCCGCCACCTTGTCTGCAGTCATATGTGGGAATACACATTCAAAGGCCTGTTGCCAGAAGTCCCTGATAAAACCATCCCCATCTGTGCTGGAAGGTTTCTGTGCAGAACATACTGATTAAATCCTGGTGGGTTTCTAAAGTGAATTTCAAAGGCTATAGCACCATTGAATACTCTTGAATCCCAGCTCCTTTGAAAGACAAATGAAGCAAACTCAATCTGGGCAGTTGTTATCCATACTTTACTTTTTATATTGTTTATCATGTCATCATGTTCTGATAGGTATGGAAGCCATCTAAAAGTTGCCATGGAATAAGATTCTCCATTTGCCACCATAACATTAGCTTTGCTGCTAAGAATTTTATGGTTTATAATTGCCCCCTGTTGTAGCATGCCATCAATTTCAGAAATAAAACTAAAATCAGGGATTCTTTCTAGGAATGCAAAACACACACCACTCTTGGTAAACATTGGGAAAATGGTTTGCACAAATCTTTCTCCGTTTTCATTGTCCATTGCAATGACTCCAATCCACGTCCACCTGAAATGCAGAAGCAAAGAGAGAATTCCCTCATATTGAAGGGCTTCTGAGGCTGCCATCTGGTAGAAGGGAAGCCCTGGACTTTTATCATTCATCACCGGAGCAGAGCCATAAATGAGCTAAAAAGTAAATGGAAGAAAAGAAGAAACAAAGTAGATTCCTTTCGCAGTATTCATATAAATTATGAGCTGAAACCTGTTAGTCAAATATGCCGTTTGCCAACGTTTCAGGGTTTGTTTGCCTCTCTCTCAGTTTTACAAAAGACACACATGCAGATGAGCTGAAACCTGGGATCATCTCCCTTTTCTCATTTTTCAAGCTTTCACTTGATGACAGGGGACTGGGACTGTTTTAGTTTTGGAAATTTTGTTAACACTTTGATGACTGGAGCAGGGCATTGTGTCTATTTTACTTTTAAAAAACCAAACATTTTTTGAGTCGTTGCAAAATTTGGCAAGGTCTTGTACAATGGATAAAACTGAGTGGGGAACATACCATGCCCCAAACAGCAAATTACCTAGACATTATCTGACTTTGTCAAAACTGCAAGTTGGATCAGATTCATATTTTTTCTCTGGAGCTTCTTTCTTCTTCATGATGCACATAACCCATCACACAGCAAAACTGTGCTGATTCTTCTCAGACTTTATTTATGAACACTTTTTTCACCTGCAGAACTGGATTTTATCTTCAATTTTCCATAACTTCTTTGTGTTTGGTGCAATAAAGAAGAATAATTATGGTACTGGAACCTACCTGTCAGTTGTTTTAGCTATAAGCAATTTCCCTCCTCTTCCCCAGCAGCTTTTTTGAGATGCCCTGATCACTAATTTTACTATTGGCACCTACCTGTCAGCTTTTATCCTGTAAGCAATTTCCCCTATACCCCAGTTATTCAATTCAAATACCCTCCTAACTAAGCAGAAAGTACTGCTTAACCAAAAAGCAGCTGGTGAGGGAGAAGCCCACTTCCCCATCACTGGCCTTTGGGATAACAGTGTTTTAGATGTGTGTGTAAGATGGGGAGGGGGGGATGTGACATTTTTTCTGGTATTGCACATTTCCCGTTATTGATGTTTGTTTCTTTATATTATAATTATGTACCGCCTTTATTTTCCAAAGATCTCAAGGTGGTGTACATGGTTCTCCTTCCAATTTCATCTTCACCCTGAACTGATGCTGAGGAACCTGCCTCTTCCTCTATGCAAGCTAATAGAGGTATTGATCATGAGTGTCCTACCTGCGGAATCTTAAAGATATCCAAAACAGTGGCCACATAAAAGGAAATTTCAGAATCAAGTCCTCCAATGACCCCTGCCAGATTATTTTCAACATCACATATATAGTTAGGGACAAATTTCTTCACCCTGGATAGAAGCAGCAGTGTGGTAAGATATGTGCTCCTTGCATTGTTGTAGCTGTCATATAAGTGGAAGCCCAAGGTGATATTGGGTAAGATGTGAGGGTCTTCGTTGATCTCCTTGACTGCAAATGCCAAGGCCACGATGTGCTGGTAAATCTTAGGCACCACCCTAGAATGAGAGTTGCAAACTGTATCAGCAGGAACTTCAGCAGATCTATCATTTTACATAACAGCACAGCAATTGATTATATTGTGTTCATTCGGATTAACTCACAGTCCATTCTACGATTCAACAGCTCTTATCAATGAAAAATTCTTCCTGACGTTTAGTTGAAATCTCCTCTCTTGTAACTTGAAGAAGCTAATTTGAGTCCTAACCTCCGGAGCAAGAGAAAACAAGTGTGTTCCTGGTGACAGCCCTTGAGATATTTGAAAATGTCTATCATTCCTCCCTCATTCTCATCATAGCTAAACATACCAAACTCCCTTATCTGGTCCTCATAAGACTTGACTTGGTTTCCAGACCATCTTTGTTGCCCTCCTCTGCACATGTTCCAGTTTGCCAATATCCTTCTTAAATTGTGGTGATCAGAACTGGACACAGTACTCCAGGTGACCAAGGCAGAACAGAGTGTACTATTACTTACTTTAATCAGGACGCTATACTTCTGTTGATGCAGATCCATTGAGTTTTTTGTCATGTACTACTGGCAAGCCAAGTGTTCATCATCTTAGATTGCATTTGTCCCTGTTGAAATTCATGTTGTTACTTTTGTACCAATCTTTTAAGGTTAATAGTATCTAGAGTAGGGGTTGCTAATGTGGGGCCCATGGGACGACTTCCCTTACATGTCTGAGGTCTTTTTCTGACACTTACAAAGTCTCTGGTCTCTCTGGTCTCTCCCTGCAGTGACTTCTTTTTCATGAGTCAGTGATGGTCGTTGGAATTCACTAAATTCTATACTTGATAACAAGTACCTTTCAGTGCTGAAACAAAGCTTAGTCTAAGTTCAGAAAATGAAAGCATAAGGATATTCAGCTTCAGATCAGGTTTTTCAAAAATACATTCTTACTAACACTCTAGTTCAGATAAGGTCTATAAAAATTAGCTGATCAAATGGTTCTCCCAGACACATAAACATTCATACATTTCAAAACAT
Source organism: Podarcis bocagei (assembly GCF_964188305.1). Taxonomy (NCBI): domain Eukaryota; kingdom Metazoa; phylum Chordata; class Lepidosauria; order Squamata; family Lacertidae; genus Podarcis; species Podarcis bocagei. The sequence goes on along the minus strand of NC_138138.1, from coordinate 44,530,812 downwards.
TTATATTTATTTTTCCTATTGAGAAATGGGAGCTTCTTCAGTATTCTCTTAATTACCAAGACAATCTTATGGATTTTTACATCAGCCTATGTCCCACTGATTTGCAAAGTTGTTATTCTTAGGTAAATGGGTAGAGGTTTGCAGCCTTAGTCATTACTCTCAGGCTGTGACTCTAGGTTTGATCGTTTCTCTGCTGTAACGGAAGAGTGGCTTAGTTCTTACACAAGCTCTTCAGGCAGTGCTGGTGGGGGTTCCTCAGTGAATGTGGCTGGAGAGGAGATGAAGGCACCATGGAAAACAATGCCACCAATGATGAAATCTCCTGGCTGATGATACGTGTGAAGTGGATTGTGTGGACCTTGGAGCCTGCATTTTGCTATGTGAGCCTCACATACATTATAAGAAATCAGTTCCAGCAGCAAGAACACTAAAACCACCATTCTCACTAAAAAAACCAACTCTTTGTTCTGCACGGAACCCATGATTTCTCTAGCAATATTATAATTAACTTCTCCAGGATGAAATTGTATCATTTGAATGGTAGTTAAGTTTCCTGAGACGATGCAATCTGGGAGTATGTAAGATCAGACTTGTGGATCCCACACCCTATTTAAATTATTCTGGTTAATTTTGGTATCTTTTATGGTACTTCTGCAAGTGGCCACTGAAAGTCCACAGGGGTTTTTGAGGAGGATCAGATTTAATTATAGCCCTGTTAATAACCAAGCTGGAATTTTGTTATTTATTCAATGCTTGTGAACCACTGTGGAATTGTAGAAGAAAATGTGTTTGTGACAGATTCAGAACTGTTGTGTTTAATTCCCTTTCAGTAGATAATAAGGGACCAGTGGTGTATTGGTGAATTTTGAAGTTTGAAGTTCATAATAGAAGACCTTGTAAAAAATGGAGACTTCAAAATGTATTATGGTGTTTTCAGCATCTTGGAATTTGGTTGAGTGGACCTGGATCCACATTCACCCATGTGGCATGAGAACAATGGCTGCTCACCACTTTCCCATGGGGTGAGAGTTTCGTAACCTCACTCTCAGCCTCCTTCCCCGATGGCCTAGGCACACACATATGCTGGTCTTTGGAGAGGAATTATTCTTGGCTGTTGGATCTCAAAGGGGAGGGGTCTTTCCAACCCAAAAGGCACCATAAATGGGCCGCTCACTGGTGCCTCCTGGAGCATAATGCCTTGCTGGCTGTGGCTATTGGCTGCTGCCTTGTCTGGCCTGGCAGTGAGGCTTAAAAGGACGGTACGGCTGGGTGAAGAGTGACACCCTCCCACCCTCCCTTATTATTTCCACTCTCAATTTGGATCAATTAATTATCATGCTTTTAAAATGTATTTTCCTTTTCAGGTCATGATCTAACATAGCTTTTCTCCCTAAGCGTCATTCCATCTAACCACTTCATTTTTCTTGTACCTGCTGACCTTGCTATGGTTGATAACAGTTGCCATATTCAGATCTGGGAAGGAATTCGCTTGTAGACAAGTTGGCTGGCCTGGAGTTTTAGACTCACTAATAGCAAAACATCAAAACTTTTGGTGGTTAAGCCATTGGGTGGAATCTCAGTCTTCAAGCCCTGGGTGAAGTAGCGCCTCACCCAGTACCAAACCAGCGATGTATTCTGGGTACCCCATTAGCTCTACCTGCACCCAAAATTGGCTTGAGTCCTGGCTGATTGTTCACCCCAGGTTGAAGGTGATGGAACTGTGCAAAGCCCTCATATTTGTGCCATTTTCTGCCCCCATTACCCAAATGACTTCACCAGCCACTGGTAGCTAAAGCTCTGTACAAACTGGGACCCAGAAACCTGAAAGATTGTCTAATGTTGTTTTAAACTGTATTTAATAGGGTGAAGGATGAATGATTAATACTTAAATATCCCTGCTGTAACCAACTGGCAATTGCAGGTACAGGGAACCTGTGGCTGTTTAGACAGAACACTCTCCCGGAATATGGAGAGGCAATTGTTTTTGAATAAAGGGAGAATGATATTATAGCTTAACACACACATATTCTAAAAATGCAATCTGTGCACAGCAATCAAAGTTTGATTTGTAATATTTTTGTGATATTTCATATAATAAAAAAGGAGATGATGTGTCCTCTTCCACCACCCACAACTGAGAACAGGAATTGATGGGTGCTGCTTGCATAGGAGCACCCTGGAACCAGCAGGATCAAACCCTGCCCTAACCAACTGCTGAACAGAGGTTTCTGCAGGGGACATGGTGGTGAAATAGACCCTGGCAGCCTTCCCACCCACCACTCAACCATTCAAAACTCTGGATCACTCCATGTGGCCCATCTCAAAATGGGACAATCTGTGTTTGTCTTCCCTTGACTTGGCCCAAGCTTTGCATGATCCAGTTTGGATCTTCATCCAAACCGCTGAAATCCCTTGTGACAGCAAAGTCTATTGTTCAAGAATGTGCAATATTTCAGCTCCATTGGATCAGCCTGGGTTATACAATCAGGAGATGGGGGAAAATTCTCCTTATTAACTTTTTCCACCATGTATAAATGCATATTAAATAACTGACCATTTGCTATTATTCTGTGACAGACAAAATCAGCTGTTAGAGGTGGCCTCCTCATGCTGTCTAATGTTGGGAATGTCCCTGAGTGGAAATCTGCCCAGAAAGCCTTGCTGAAAGGCTTCTAATGGCAGCCTTTATCTCCTTGTTCTTCAAAGCATAGATGGTTGGGTTTAGCAAGGGGGTGACACAGGTATAGAAGACAGAAAGCACTTTATCAATCATGAACCGGGCTGATGGACGCAGGTAAATAAACAAACAGGGCCCAAAGTACATGGTGACCACAATGAGGTGAGAGGTGCATGTGGAGGCAGCCTTGGTGGTCCCTTCAGAGGGACCCCTGGAGTGGATTGTGTAGAGAATGAATCCGTATGAGATGAGCAGGCCAATAAAAGAAACTAGTGACAAAATTCCACTGTTGGTGACCATCATGACCTCCAAGGGATTTGTGTCAATGCAAGCCAACTTGATGACCAATGGGAGGTCACAGAAGAAACTGTCCACTTGATTGGGCCCACAGAAAGGCACATTAATAATGAAACCCAGTTGCACAGTGCCATGGAGGAGCCCACCAGCCCATGAAGCAAGGAGAAGTGCCATGCAATGAGGCCGGCTCATAAGTGAGGCATAACGGAGGGGATGGGAAATTGCCACATACCGTTCAATTGCCATGGCTACCAGCAGGAGCATCCTGCAGCCTACAAACACATGGAGAAAGAATATTTGTGCCATGCAGCTCTGGAAGGAGATGGTCTGATGTTGGGCAAGGAAATCCAAGAGAGATCTTGGGATGGCAAAGGAGGATAGGCAGAGGTCCAGGAAAGCCAAGTGACCTAGCAGAAAGAACATGGGTGAATCTGAAAGACAGTGATCCTGGAAAATGGCTGAGAAAATGAGAGTGTTGCCAATAGAAGACTCCAAAATTAACATGGTGTGGTCAGCATCTTGGAATTTGGCTGAGTGCACCTGGATTCACACCAGCCATGTGGTATGTGTGCAATGACCACTCTTTGCTCTTCTGGGGATTACAGTTGTGTCCCCTTCCTCTTAGCCTCCTTCTGCAATGGCCTGGGCAAACGTTTGCCCACACCCCATGGGCAAATGCCTCTATGACTCCGGAGAGGTTGAATTGGTGCTCCATGCCCTCCTATATTACTCCTTTTATAGAGCCTTATGCAAAATCTCTCCTAATACTGCCAGCCTATGTCAGCTGCCACCATAGGGAGAAAGAGGATTCTTAAAGTCTCTCAGACTCCACAGTTCATCCAGACCCAGGTGATGGTGGACAGGATTCCCAAAGTTGCTTAGCCTGACTTTCTAGCTTTTTGGTGAATTTTAATTCAGTGTCCAAATACATTCAGTGATGCTGATGTCTCTGGCTTCATCTGCAAACTTATGCATTTTATTTTTTTAATATGTATTCTGCTTCACTTCGGCTAGGGCAGGGGTTGGGGATGTGTGGCACTCCAGATGTTGATGGATTCCAAAACCCACCAACCCCAGTCAGTATGGAAAATGGTCAGCAATTATGATGGCTGTAGTCTAGCTATATCTGGAGGGCTATAGGCTTCCCATCCCTGCTCTAGGGGGATTGAAATCAGATAACAAGAAAATAAATAATATGTTTTACTATGTTAAATTGGCTGGGGAACACAGCCAGAAGGGTGGGTTATAAATAACAAAGTTATTATTATCATTATCATTATTATTAGTTCTACTTCCTTCCATTCCTGTCTCCGCTTGAATACCTGGACTTTCTGCAAGGGGGGCACATAATCTTACAGACAATCATTAACAAACATAGTTAGCTTGCTGTTTAACAGTACAGATGTCTACGCAGAAATAAGTGTTTTAAGATTTAATAGGCCTTACTCCCAGAGAAGGGAGTACAAGCTGGCAACATAGGCTCTGGTTTATGGTTGAAACTAAGAGAAAGCAGTGGCTTTGTGCCTTTAAGAGTTGTATAACAGGAGGTATAATTCAGAGGTTAAGCCTGGATTCCAGAAAGCTGAGGTCTGTTATGGGAAAACAGATGCAACCTAGGTCTAATTTTATCTGCTCATCAAACATTGGCTGAAGGATGCCAACAGTCAGTGGAAAGTACAACAATATACTTGCCACAAATATTATACATATTTGTATTTGTTTGGGGTTTTTTGCAGTTTAGTTGCGCTGCAGAAAGCTTGCTGGGGAGACCACACATTACAAGGAACTAAAAAATAACTTTTACAAGGTTTTAATAACAAAAATAAAAACTCCTTTTACACTAAATATATCAACAAGCATGACCCAACCAGCAACCCATTCCCCAGGGTACTGAGAGAGCTAGGTCTGCTCTTTATATATTATACCCAATTGCTGATACAGCTTAATTAACATAACTTAGCAGCAATTGCTATACTGTTTCACAGCTGTAAAACTGGGTCTTGTTATTTGCTCTGGCCCTACACATCTTGTGGAAGAATAATGAACCTTCACATTTAAAAAGACAATTCAACAGTATTAAGAATATAGTGTTCTCATCCATCACTTGTTTTCTTGAAAATAAAACTTTTCAGTTGTGGCTTTGTCAAATGCTTTGCCCAGTGAACTGTGCATGGTTGTTTCTTGCCATCTTTTCCAAGCACCAGGGCAGAAATCATTCACACTTTCTCATCTAGTTCTCTGAGTTTCACCAAGGAGACCTGATTCAGACAAAATCTTGCAGGGAGGGAACCCATTTCAATGGGGGATAAATTATTTCACAGTACATAGATGATATATGGAAATCAATGCCATGGGAAACAATGGTGGAGACAGTGCATTTGCTTGGATGTTTAATCTCACTGTAAACAAGTGGTACAGTGACAATAAAGTATTCCTACTTCAGGTTGATGATGAAATCTGACTGTGAGCAGTACAGAACAATAGACCATAAATGAATACTCAAATATTCCATGGCCTGTAATAGTACAGTTTCACATTATGCTGAAATCTGTGAGAATTAAGGCTAGATAGAGATTTTGCTTACATGTATATTTTGGCAAGAATTGCTCTGAGTCTTCTTGTCAACACATTCCGCAAGAGAATAATGTATGTGTAAATGTATGATTGTTTTCCTCAAAGCAAATAAGTCAATTTTACAAAGAAAATTTCAACGATGGGAATCCGGACTCCAGAAAAAATTATAAAAGGCAGCAGCTGACCTTATATATCGAAATATTCTAGTGTAAACACAAATAATAATAATAATAATAATAATAATAATAATAATAATAATAATAATAATAATAATAATTTATTATATTTATCCCGCCCATCTGGCTGGGTTTCCCCAGCCACTCTGGGCAGCTTCCAAAAGAATATTAAAATACTTTGATACATCAAACATTAAAAGCTTCCCTAAACAGGGCTGCCTTCAGATGTCTTCTAAAAGTCTGGTAGTTGTTGTTCTCTTTGACATCTGGTGGGAGGGCGTTCCACAGGGAGGGCGCCACTACCGAGAAGGCCCTCTGCCTGGTTCCCTGTAACTTGGCTTCTCGCAGTGAGGGAACCGCCAGAAGGCCCTCGGTGCTGGACCTCAGTGTCCGGGTAGAACGATGGAGGTGGAGACGCTCCTTCAGGTATACTGGACCGAGGCCGTATAGGGCTTTAAAGGTCAGCACCAACACTTTGAATTGTGCTCGGAAATGTACTGGGAGCCAATGTAGGTCTTTCAAGACTGGTGTTATATGGTCTCGGCGGCCATTCCCAGTCACCAGTCTAGCTGCTGCATTCTGGATTAGTTGTAGTTTCCGGGTCACCTTCAAAGATAGCCCCATGTAGAGCGCATTGCAGTAGTCCAAGCGGGAGATAACCAGAGCATGCACCACTCTGGCGAGGCAGTCCGCGGGCAGATAGGGTCTCAGCCTACGTACCAGATGGAGCTGGTACACAGCTGCCCTGGACACGGATTTAACCTGTGCCTCCATGGACAGCTGTGAGTCCAAAATGACTCCCAGGCTGCACACCTGATCCTTCAGGGGCACGGTTACCCCATTCAGGACCAGGGAATGCTCCACACCTGGCCGCCTCCTGTCCCCCAGAAACAGTACTTCTGTCTTGTCAGGATTCAATCTCAATCTGTTTGCCGCCATCCATCCTCCAACCGCCTCCAGCCCAAACACAAAATACAGCAAAGGGCAGGTTTCTCATTTCTTTAATTTTTCTTCCTTATTAGCTGATCCCTATTGTTCAGCTCAGGCCTCAGAATGATTATGTAACATTTGGGGAAGAAGATGCAACCCAGCAACCCACCACCAGAGGCTAAGATGGAGAAGATCTCCACAGCTACCATGTATTTTCCCTTGGTGCTCAGGTAGGAGGGAATAAAGGACAGCCAAACACTGCAGAAGACCAACATGCTGAAAGTGATAAACTTGGCCTCATTGAAACTGTCTGGTAACTTCCTGGCAAGGAAAGCCACAGCAAAACTTACAGTCGCCAGGCAGCTCATGTAGATGAGGACACAGTAAAACATTGTTACAGACCCTTCATTACATTCTAGTATGATTTCTTCCATCACTGAGTGCAGGTCCACATCTGGGTATGGGGGAGAGGTTGCCAGCCACACAGTGCATATCCCTGCTTGAACAATTGAGCAGGAAAGGAGAATGGAGTGGCCTAGCCCTTTGCCCACCCATTTCCTCATCCTGGATTCTGGTTTTGTGGCCATGAAGGCCAAAACCACCATGAAGGTTTTTGCCAGGACACAAGAAACAGCGGTTGAGAAGATGATGCCAAAAGCTGGTTGCCGAAGGAGGCACGTCACCTTCTCAGGTCGGCCAATGAAGAGCAAAGCACAAAGGAAGCAGAGCAGGAGAGAGATGAGGAGAGTGTAGGTGAGGTTTCGGTTGTTTGCAATGACAATGGGTGTGTCATGGTGTTTCATAAATATACCTAGTACCAGAGCTGTGATCAGGGAAAGGAAAAGAGAGAAGCAGGCTAAACTGATGCCCAAAGGTTCTTCATAAGACAAGAAGCTGATATCCTTGCGTAGACATGTATCCTGGTTCTTGCTTGGATAGTGTTTGTCTGAGCATTTATTACAGTCATTCATATCTGGGGGGAAACAAATATATTAGGTGATACTTTTCAGCTTGCTGAAAAGTTTATTTTCTGTCTGATTCTCTGTAATATGGTATTGTTGCAATCTAAGCTTTCTCTGTCTCATGGATATGCCAATAAAACACATGAGACCATGAGGGGAAAAGTAGTCCAAAGTGTTTAATTCTGCACGAAAAGTTCAGCTGGGGATAACTCCCTAAAACAACTAAACATTATACAAAGAGTTCCAAACAGTTTTTTACGTTTGGCATAAATTCCACACATTCCATTAAGTTTAATTTCCTATCCAATCAAAACACTTTGTTTCCCTCACCCCATTTCCTCGTAATGCACTTTGTTGTCTCCTTATGATTGGTCCAAATCACAGTTTAAATGAAGGAGTTTCCTCATGGTCTGCTAAAAATTTATTTCAGGATTAGATTTCACCTCAGTATTGTATTTCACTCCAGTTACCGATAATAGTCTGACCAAAGTCCGAGCATACTCAGTATGTCAAAACCTTATATGGTATGATTTTCTGTACAGTGGTACCTTGGGTTACAGATGCTTCAGGTTACAGACGCTTCATGTTACAGACTCCGCTAACCCAGAAATAGTACCTCAGGATAATAACTTTGCTTCAGAATGAGAACAGAAATTGTGCGGCAGCAGCACGGCAGCAGCGGGAGGCCCAGTTAGCTATAGTGGTACCTCAGGTGAAGAACAGTTTTAGGTTAAGAACGGACACCAGAACAAATTAAGTTCTTAACCCGGGGTACCACTATATTTAATTACCACAGTATTCTTGAATTTAATTGGTTCAGAGTTATGTGGTCCTGTAAGTGCTACAGCCAGTGCCGTTGCCATCTGAATGTTTATTCACACTAGCCTGGGTGCAGCCTGTGCAAGTCAGAAGGAGTGCCAAGGCCCCCTCTAGATATGCTTAGGACGCAAGATAGAAATGTGCAAAGAGAAAGGCACGCTTGGCCAATCCACATAATGATAAACTCTGTTCCGGAAACCAAAGTCCCCACTGTGGAAGGACGTGTGGATCCAGAACTGACCTCCACAGTCACTTACAGACTCATTGTTAAAACTGTGTTTATGGAAGACAATCTTATTCGGCTATGAGTGATCGAAGAAGAAAAAGAAGAAGAAGAAGAAGAAGAAGAAGAAGAAGAAGAAGAAGAAGAAGAAGAAGAAGAAGAAGAAATGCTTTGAACCACATACCATCCAACTACTCTCAATGCATGGTCATTCTCATTTGATTGGCATATTTAGACTATCTTGAAGGCAATGATCAGAAAGAGGCCACTCACATTTCTGTAATCAATAAAGTTGTGGCGCAAAATTTTGCCCAATAGCCTTAAACCAAGATTCTATATGAAAGGCAGTGATCAGAAAGAGGCAGGATCACACACACAGTAGATCATCTATTTTGAAACGTAAACTCAACTGTCCTTACAACACCTTTCAATTATTACTTTTGAGTCTGGATCTATTTAATCTATTTATTTTCCCTACCATACTGGTTTGCAATCTTCCCCTCTGCACATGGGATGCAATCGTAGCAGCAAGGTGGCTGTCCCTCCTTCACTTTCTTCCTGGATCCTGGAAGACATTTCTCAGTACAGAGAGAAAGAGGCCGAGTCTATTCCGTAAATGAAAGTGCAGAAGGATCAGCAAGAGTACAATGAGTTTGGAAATCTTCATGTTCCTGGGCCCCTCTCTATGTTACTAAACTGAGTCAGCATTTCAGCAATATGTAGAATGGCTATTTTTTTTAGTAGTAGTAATGGTTGAAGTGATGTCATACTCCCTCTATTGTTCTGGGATGTGTAAGTTTTGTGATTACATAGCAGTTCCCCACTTTTTAGCAAGAAAGGCAAAATCTTGGGGCTTATCTATCCTCTTTTCTTCTGTTAAAAATCATTATTTTATAATGTTAAGAAATATTTATAAAATATTCACAAATATAATAAAATAAAATATTTGCCTTTATTCCTTGAGTGACTTCTAGCAGTAAGCCTTTGGCTCTTAATGTGGTACTTGGATGCTTTGGTCATATTCTACACAGTAACATGTAGTTTAAAAGACAATGAGTAGACATGCAGGTGAATATTCATTGCGTATGCAAGAATGAATCTCCTTGGAATTATCTAATTATACAGTCCTACCTGATTAAACCAACTGTTCCATGTTATGGCATCTTCATCAAGGATGAATGATTGGCCTGGAGGAGCCTGTGGATCTATCCTCCCAACACTCACTCTTTGCAAACTTTGGTTGGAGAATATAATCCAATTGACAATATTTAAGCTAGATACCACTTCACCATTCTGGTTGATGAAGACCACATCTCCAGCTGTATTGTTAAATGAGATACTTCTCAGAAAGTGATGGAGCTAGATTGAAAACAGAAAAAGCACGTTTGTAAAAGGCTGCAGTTCTAATACATGGCTAAGGTATCTTTATGCTGTGGGCAGGACCTACAGCATGTGGTGGGCGGTGATACAGTCAACTGTGTGTGGAGTCAGGTCCAGGGATGGAGAGACCACCAATTTTCTCTCTCCCACATCCCTCACTTCGTTTTAACAACCTTTCTTTATCTCTCCCTCCCCACACCACTTTACCTCTGTCCCTCTTCATCTCAGGAGACACCACAGTGGTGTGCAACCATATGTTTTGAGGGAGGATTTTGTGTATATGGGATAAAGAGAATGCTGAACATCTCTCTCGATCATTACCGCTGCTTCTTATCTGTGAATGCAGTAACATATCAGTGGTCTGCAAACTTCTACCATGGAAGTGATTTTCCTTGTCTGAGATGAATGAGCAAGTTGACAACATTTTGGAAACCCATATCTTGTGGGGGAATAACAGGCCTCTTCCAGTTGAGGATGTTTAGCCTATTACCTGCCAAAACTGTTGATTCTGATTCTTCCCTCTCCCTCTGTATGCCATTTCTCTGTGCCTGAGTCTGGATGTGAACATGGCATTTAAAGCATGGGCCATGGCGTACACAGCACAGTGGATACTGTAACTGTGGCCTGTCATGCTCATTTCAAAAAATGATCCAGGAAGGCTCTCCAGCTTCTCTTCTCCGGTGCAAATATTCCCCTCCACCTTGTCTGAAGTCATATCTGGGAATACACATCCAAAGGCCTGTTGCCAGAAGTCCCTGATAAAACCGTCCCCATCTGTGTTGGAAGGGTTTCTGTGCACAACATATTGATGAAAATCTGGTGGGTTTCTGAAGTGAATTTCAAAGGATATAGCACCATTGAATACTCCTGAATCCCAATTCCTTTGAATAACTACTGAAGCGAACTCAACCTGGGCCATTATTATCCATACTTTACTTTTTATATTGTATGTCATGTCATCCTGTACTGATAGGTATGGAAGCCATCTCAAAATTGTCATGTAATAAGATTCTCCATAGGCAATTATTATACTAGCTGTGCTGCTAAAAATTTTATGAATTATAATTGCCCCCTGTTGTTGCATGTCATTTATTTCAGAAATAAAACTTATACTGGGGATTCTTTCTAGGAATGCAAAGCAGACACCACTCTTGGTAAATATTGGAGAGATGGTTTGCAGAAATCTTTCTCCATTGTCATTGTCCATTGCAACGACTCCAATCCATGTCCACCTGAAATGCAGAAGCAAAGAGAGAATTCCCTCATACTGAAGGGCTTCTGAGGCTGCCATCTGGTAGAAGGGAAGACCTGGGCTTTTATCATTCATCACTGGAGCAGAGCCATAAATGAGCTAAAAAGTAAATGGAAGAATAGAAGAGACAAAGTAGATTCATTTCACAGTATTCATATACATTAGTCAAATATGCCCTTTGTCAACATTGCAGGGTTTGGTGCATCTCTCTCATTTATACAAAAGACATACATGCAGATGGGCTGAAAACTGGGATCATCTCCCATTTGTGGTTTGGAAACCTGTGCTTTGCTGAATGGAGAGGACACTGTGTCTTGTACAATGGATAAAAGTGGATGGGGGAACATACCATGCCCCAAACAGCAGATTTCCTGGACATTATCTGGCTTTGGCAGAATTGCAACTTGGGTTAGATGCACATTTCTTCTCTGGAGCTTCATCTTTCTTCTTCATGATGCACATGCCCCATCACACAGCAAAATGGTGCTGATTCTTCTCAGACTTTATTTATGAACATTTATTTCACTTGTGAATCAGCTGCTAACTACTTTCACTGTTTGCCTGCGGAACTGGATTTTATCTGCAGTTTGCCATAACTTCTCTGTATCTTTAATTATGTTGGGTGTGCTAAAGAGGAATAGTTATTTTACTGGCTCCTACCTGTAAGTTTTTTGTAGCTGTAAGCATTTTCCCCACTTCCCCAGCTTATTTGACATGCCCTCCTCACTAATTTTTCCACTGGCGCCTAAAATCTTATTTCTTTTATCCAGTAAGCAATTCCCCCCTTTACTCAGCAGCTCAATTCAGATACCCTCCTAACTAAGCAGAAAATGATGCATAACAAAAAACTGCTGGTGAGAGAGAAGCCCACTCTCCCATCAGTGGCGTTTGTTATATACTTTAAGTGATCTAAATTTGTGTGTAAGACGTTAGAGTTACATATTTTTTTCAGGTATTGCACTAAAGGTAAAGGGACCCCTGACCATTAGGTCCAGTCATGACCGATTCTGGGGTTGTGGTGCTCATCTCGCTTTATTGGCCGAGGGAGCCGGCATACAGCTTCCAGGTAATGTGGCCAGCATGACTAAGCCACTTCTGGCAAACCAGAGCAGCACACGGAAACATCATTTACATTCCTGCAGGAGCGGTACCTATTTATCTACTTGCACTCTGATGTGCTTTTGGACTGCTAGCTTGGCAGAAGCTGGGACAGAGCAAAGGGAGCTCACCCCATCACGGGGATTTGAACCGACGACCTTCTGATCAGCAAGCGCTAGGCTCTGTGCTTTAGCCCACAGCGCCACCCGCGTCCCCACGGGTATTGCAACCTTCCCCTTTATTCAGGTTTGTCTGTCTGTCTGTCTGTCTGTCTGTCTGTCTGTCTGTCTGTTGTTTGCTTATATTACAATTATGTACCATCTTTATTTTCCAAGAATCTCAAGGTGGTGTACATGGTTCTCCTTGCAATTTCATCTTCACCCAGAACTGATGCTGAGGAACCTGCCTCTTCTCTATGCAAGCTAATAGAGGTATTGATCATGAGTGTCCTACCTGCGGAATCTTATAGATATCCAAAATAGTTGCCACATAAAAGGAGATTTCAGAATCCAGTCCCCCAATGACCCCAGTCAGACTATTTTCAACATCACATATATAGTTAGGGACACATTTCTCCACCATGGATAAAAGCAGCAGTGTCGCAAGATATGTGCTCCTTGCACTGATATAGCTGTCATATAAGTGGAAGCCCAAGGTGATATTGGGTAGGATGTGAGGGTCTTCGTTGATCTGCTTGACTGAAAATGCCAAGGCCACAATGTGCTGGTAACCCTTAGGCACCACCCTAGAATAAGAGTTGCAAATGTATCAGCAGGAACTTCAGAATAAGTATTCTTTTACATATCAACAGAGTAGTTAATCATATCGAGTTCAGTGGGGTTAACTCTCAGTCTGATCCACTATTGAATAGCTCTTATCAATAGAAGGTTCTCTCTGATGTTTATTTGAAATCTCCTTTCTTGTAAATTGAATACCCTGGTTTGGAGCAAGAGAAAACAAGTGTGTTCCATCTTCCTGGTGGCAGCTCTTGAGATATTTTACAATGGCTATCATTCCTCTCCACAGTCTCATCGTAGATATACATTCCAAACCCCCTCATCCGTTCCTCATAAGGTTTGGTTTCCAGACCATCTTTGTAGCCCTCCTCTGCACATGTTCCAGCTTGTCAATATCCTCCTTAAATTGTGGTGATCAGAACTGGACACAGACTTCAGGTGACCAAGGCAGAATAGAGCAGGACTATTATTTCCTTTCATCAGGACACTATACTTCTGTTGATGCAAATCCCTTGAACCTTTCCACATGTACTACTGGCAAGCCAAGCTTTTATCATCTTAGATTTGTGTATTTGTAGGTACCGCTCTTACTTTTGTCCAAGTTTTTAAATATTTTAAACTCAGTAGTATCTATAGTAGGGGTTGCTAATGTGGGGCTCATGGGACGTCTTCCCTTACATGTCTGAGGTCTTTTTGTGACACTTACAAAGTTTCTGGTCTCTCTGGTCTCTCTCTGCAGTGACTTCCTTTTCGTGAGTCAGTGCTGGTCGTTCTATACTTCATAATAATTACCTTTCAGTGCTGAAACAAAGCTTAGTCTAAGTTCAGAAAATGAAAGCATAAGGACATTCAGCCTCAGAACAGGTTTTTAAAAAGACATTCTTACTAATAGTCTAGTAGTTCAGATAAAGTCTAGCAAAATGGGCTGCTTATAAGGCCTCTCCCAAACACACAAACATGCATACATACATTTCAATACATTTATTTTCATTTCTCTATCCAGAAATGGGAATTTCTCCTATATTCTCTTAATTCACAAGACATTTGTTCCTTTTTTTTTTGCACCAGCACAAGTCCCATTCATATCTATAGTGGATTCCCCCGGTAAAAGGGTAAATGTTTGTTGCCTCCCTCATTATTCTGAGGCTGCAACTCTAGGTTTCATCATTCCTCTGATGTAATAAAATGAGTGGCTTAGTTCTTACAGAAGCTCTTCAGGCAGTGCTGGTGGGGGTTCCTCAGTGAATGTTGCTGGAGAGGCGATGAAGCCACCATGGAAAACTATGCCACCAATGAGGAACTCTCCTGGCTGATGATACATGTGAAGTGGATGGTGTGGACCTTGGAGCCTACATTTTGCTATGTGAGCCTCACATACATTGTAAGAAATCAGTTCCAGCAGCAAGAACACTAAAAACACCATCCTTAATACAAGGGCAACTCTTTGTTTTATGCAGAAACTGTGGTTTTTTTCTGGCAATACTAGAATAGGTTTTTCCAAGATAAAAATTGTCTCATTTAAATGGTAGATTAATTTCCTGACGGGATACAATATGGAAGTATCCAAAATTAGACTTGCTGATCCCAGACACTATTTAAATAATTCTGGTTAAGCTGTAGTATCCTTTGTGTTATGTTGCCAGGGGCCAGAGAAAATACACAGGGATTTTTGAGGAGCAGCATATTAATTATAGCCCTGTTAATAACCAAGCAGGAGTGTAGTTGTTCATCCAATGCTCAGGATTCCCTGTGGAATTGCAGAAGAAAATTGCTGAAGAAAATATTCAGAACTGTAATTTTATTTTCCCTTTCATTAGATGATAATAGACTAATGGTGTATGGGTGAAATTAGAAGTTAGAAGCTCATAATAGAATACATTGTAGCCAATGGAGACTCCA
This sequence comes from Podarcis bocagei, assembly GCF_964188305.1. Taxonomy (NCBI): domain Eukaryota; kingdom Metazoa; phylum Chordata; class Lepidosauria; order Squamata; family Lacertidae; genus Podarcis; species Podarcis bocagei. The sequence continues at coordinate 44,515,788 of NC_138138.1, read as the reverse complement.
AAATGTAGCATGGTGTAGTCAACAGCTTGGAATTTGGCTGAGTGGACCTAGAGTCACACGAGCATCTGGCATGTCTGGAATGGCTGCTCATTGCTGTTCTGTAGGATTACAGTTGTGTCCACTGGCTCTCAGCCTCCTTCCCCTGTGCCTTGGGAATGCATGTTTGCCCAAACCCTCAAGGGCAAATGCCCCTGTGATTCTGGAGAGGTTGAGTTGGTGCTCCAGGTCCTCCTGTATGACTCCTTTTATAGAACCTTGTGTAAAATCTCTCTTCATTCTGTCAGCCTCCATGAGCTAGAAACTTAGGGAGAAAAAGTATTCCTGAAATCTCTCAGACCCCACAGTTCATCCAGGTGCAGCTGAGGGTGGTCATGATTCCCCAAATTGCTGAGCCTGACTTTCTAGCCTTTTAGGTGAATTTAATTCAGTGTCCACCTTTATTCAGTGATGCTGATATCTCTGGCTTCTTCTGCAAGCTTCTGCATTTTACTTTTTAAATATGTATTCTGCTTCACTTCCACTAGGGCAAGGGTTGGGGATGTGTGGCACTTCCAAAACCAATCAACCCCAGACAGTATGGAAAATGGTCAGCAATGATGAGGGCTGTAGTCTAGCAATATCTGGAGGACTATAGGCTTCCCAGCCAAATTTTAGGGGATTAAAAGCAAATAACAAGAAAAGAAATAATATGTTTGCCTGTGTTTTTATATCTGCTGTAAGCCACTCAAAGTGGCCGGGGAAACTCAGCCAGGTGGGTGGGTTATAAATAATAAAATTATTATTATTATTATTATTATTATTATTATTATTATTATTATTATTATTATTATTATGAGTCCTACTTCCTTCCATTTCTGTCTCCACTTGAATACCCTGGACCTTCTGCAAGGAGGGCATAATCTTACAAACAATACTTAACAAGCATAGTCCACAGATGTCCTCAGTGAAATAAATGTTTTAAGGTTTAATGGGGCTTACTCTGGTTTACTTGCATTCTCCATTCATCATGGTTAGATCTAATCAATTTGATCTGCTCATCAAACATTTGATGAAGGGTGCCAACAGTCAGTGGAATATCCAACAATATACTTGTCACATATATGATACGTATACTTATTAAGTATAGAGTGTTCTGATACATCACAAGTATTGGTGAAATAAAACTTTTCAATTGTAGCTCCCTATCTGTCAAATAACGGGATGCGGGTGGCACTGTGGGTTAAACCACAGAGCCTAGGACTTGCCGATCAGAAGGTCGGCGGTTCGAATCCCCACAACAGAGTGAGCTCCCGTTGCTCGGTCCCTGCTCCTGCCAACCTAGCAGTTCAAAAGCATGTCAAAGTGCAAGTAGATAAATAGGTACCGCTCTGGCGGGAAGGTAAACGGCGTTTCCGTGCGCTGCTCTGGTTCGCCAGAAGTGGCTTAGTCATGCTGGCCACATGACCCTGTATGCCGGCTCCTTCGGCCAATAAAGCGAGAAGAGCGCCGCAACCCTAGAGTTGTTCATGACTGGCCCTAATGCTCAGGGGTCCCTTTACATTTACTTATCTCTCAAATGCATTGCACAGTGAGGGCTGCATGGTCCTTTGCTGCCATCTTTTCCAAGAATGAGAGGGCAGAATTCATTTACATTTTCTTATCTAGGACTCTGAATTTCTTCTAGGAGACATGATTCAGAAAAAATCTTGTGGGGAGGGAAACCCAATTCACTGGCGAGTATGTTACAGTACATTGATAAACTATGGAACTCACTGACACAGGAAACAATGGTGGGGACAGTGCATTTGCAGTTGGGTACGGCTTGAAGGTTTCCCACAGGTATCTGGTTGGTCAGTGAGAGTACAGGCTGCTGGACCAGATGGGCCATTGGCCTGCTTCAAGAGGATCATCTTCCATTTATACGTTCTTGGGTATGGAAAGGTTGATGGTGCCCCCCCAACCCACAAAGGAAACCACTAATGGGCTCCGGAGCGAAGAGGGGGAAGTGGTGCGGTGCTGAGAGTCAACTGCTTCTTCCGTGGAGCGAAGCCGCACAGCCGTTGCCGGAGAGCGCTGCCTTTTTCCTGGGACAATTTGGCTTTTAAAACAATCACCGTGAGTACTTAAATTTCGGACAATTGGACTCTAAATAAGGACTTGCGAGTAGAAAGGAAAATTGGACTTAAAAGTTTATTTCAATTTGGTACTGAAACGGGAAGGTCTAAACAGGAAGTCAGCCTTCCGTTTCTTTGTAGATAGATTAAAGCAAAGACATGGCAAACTAGAGTTCAGAAAATCGATTGTAAAGGATTAACTTTCACCATTTAAGATTGTTGAACCCCCTTCGGAAGCAGGAGAAGTGGGGGGATTTTTTTTTTTGACTGTTTAAACCTGCAGAAGTGAGTGTAAAGCAAAGTAATTTTCCACCGTCTTGATCCTGGAGCGGGGTGTCAGGACTGAGGTTTTTTGAAGCTCATTAACCAGAGACAAACGTTTTTGACAGATAGCTAAAAGAAGAGAAACATAGTGATTCCATTGCTCCCTTTCACATTTTAAAGGAACAAATATTGACAAAATAACTGAAAAAGGAAACTTTGTTGTTTGATCTGCCTTTATAAGAAAAGAACAAATAGAAGTTTTCCCCCTAGAGGGAGCCTGTGAAACTGTAACCAACTCTGAATCGGGGAGATTGCAGCTGCTACAGATTACGATCGTGAGAATAGACTTCTGACCTTGTAGGACAATGTATTCAGAAGCTCTGTTGTGTACTCTCTGTAAAACAAGTGCCCTATTGGAACAGCTACATGAGAAGACGGACTTGATGACTGATGCGATCAGAAATTTTGAACAGGCAGTGGGAAATTATATGGAGCCCACCCAGGAATTAAATCAGGAGTATGCCCTGACAGAACAGATGAGGGAAGAGTATGTTGCTCAATCTGGTTAGCGCCAGCGACTAATGGCGGATTCCCTCCGAGCTCCGGAGGGAATCGGCTCTGCAGGATCGGGTCTTGCCGCTGCGGCGAAGCGGGGACCCTAAAAAATCACAGGTGGAGAAGCCTGTGAACGTGGTGACTCGGCGGGCACCATTTGCGCCCCCCCGATCTGCGAAGGTGCCTTTTTAAAGGCTCCGGAATGGGGTCGGGGTGCGGCGCTGTGCTGAGAGTAAATCCTCTTCTTCTGTGGAGTGAAGCCGCGAGCCATTGTCGGAGAGTGCTGACTTCTTCTTTTGAATAATCGGATTTCAAAGTAACAACCCATGAGTAATCATGGAAATTTGGGCTCTAAAGGAAGAATTTCTTTGAATTAGGAACGAGCGGGGAAGGGCTAAAAAGGAAGTCCGCCCCCCCTCTTTGTAAATCTCATAAAGCAAAGGACCTGCTACCTAAGTTCGTAAGAATATTTTTTTTCTTTCTTGCAAAAGATTTTAATTTCCCGGTCTGATATTACAAAATTTTCACTGGAGGATTAAGAACTGATTTCGAGAGTTGAAGTTCCACCCCCCCCCCCAGACCCGGGATCGCCCCGAGAGAGAGCCTGATGATGAAGTATTGCAGAGCTTGACAGCTGTCAAGTCGGCTGTCAAGACAGAAAAAGAGAACTGTGTTATCATTGTTTCTGCCGGTTATATTGGTTATAATTTGTTACAATTTGTTGACAATAAGGAAGGGCTGTTACAAAATAACTGGATCTCTGGACTCGAGCTGAGAAGAATATTAAGGAACTAAAATCCCCCTAGCGGGATTTGGCGATATAACAGAAATGGCTGGAGGAGGGAAAATCCAGGATGAATTGGATAGAGCATTTGTTCTCTTGGGAAAGTTACAAGGTCAATTTGATGTTATGGCTACAAATGTTTCAACTTTGGACTTAAATGTTTTAATTCTGGACTTAACAGTAAATAACATTCTTGGATTGGATAAGGATTGGAAACAAGGAGCCTATTTAACTGGACAAATAGAGAAATCCGAGAGTTTTGAGAATATAGATAAGGAGACATATGTTGTCCCTGAAGAAAAGGGAGGAGGAGCTGGTGTGCAGATGTTAAAAGAGAGTTTTACTTTGAGGCCGGACATGGTGGTAATGAAGGAAAATAAAAATCTGATGTGGGAAGCTTGGCCTGAACTGGGGATTGAGAAATGGAGAGATCTTCTTATGTGGAGATCAGAAGACCAAAGGATTACAAATGTGATTAAGGTGGAGGCTAGAGCTTTGGGGACTTTTGGATTGGAAAGGAGCAAGAAACAAGAAATGGAACACCCCATAGGCTCTACCTTTAAGTATGGAGGCCTAGCTGGGAAAAGCATAGATCCTGTTGGGCCGGAGCTTCTCCAAGATTTGGTGTTTAGTATCAAGCTCTATCAAAAAGACCGGCAGAGAGGAACTGAGAGACAATCAAGTGCCTCGGACGTGAGATCTCCAGGCTGATAGTAGATTAAGACTGATGGACATTTTGGGGGACTGAAACCGGGAAAGGGGGGTGGAGTTTGGGATTCCAAAGGGTTCATAATTACAATTTATTTTGTTGCTTTTATTTTTTCTTATCATTGTTATGTAAATTGGGAAATTCGTGGAAAGGAACCTTGGTCGGCCTTAGAAAAAATGGTTTAAGAATAAGAACTGATGTATAAGTTCGATGATTAAGTTTGGATAAGGTAAAACTGGATTTTGTAAATGAACTAAACTAAATGAAGATAAGGTTATTATCATGGGAATTGGGGTTGCTTGTGTGTAAACCTCGAGCCGTTCCCAACTGCTTGGGGTGGTTGCGTCTTTCCCCGGCTGAGCAGCCCTTCTGCGCTGCTGCTCAGTCGCTGGCAGAATCCGTCAGTGGGTGTCTCCTAAATATCCTCCAGCATAAGAATTCCTTAACGGACAACCTTCGCCTCGCCTCTCTGCGTGGAAGCCTTCTGCGCAGAGTGGGCATGACAAGCGGTGTTCCTCCACTCTCCTCACTGACTTCACTGGAAGAGTCTCGGAGCCTCCCCTCCGAAGTGCTCTCTGCCTCTCCCTTCTTCCTGGTGTCACCGGGACTTCTTTCCCCAGAGGACGTTCTCTCTCTTCCCTTACTAGTTCCCTCTCCTGCAGAATCTGGGAGCCTAGCCTCTCCACTCTGCTCCGATGTCAGTTCCCTGACAGTTATCAAAAATAAACTGAAGAAAGGGATGAGAAACACTGCAAAATTAATGAATGTTACAACGATGACGGCTTAGAAGCTAGGTGGTTTATAGCAATAATGTTCAAGTTAAAAGAAAAGAAAGGTTAAAACTAAATGAAATTAAGGGAGAGGACTTGCTGAATAAATATTTTGAAATTGGAATACAGAAAGGGGAGGAAGGAGGAGGTCAGCGAAGTAAGGCATAAGAAAATAAGGGATTGAAATTATACTTGTTCTTTTTTGTCTGTGTTTTGTTTGTTTTTCTTTTGTATATAATTTCTGAAACTGCAATAAATATCTATTTAAAAAAAGAGAGAAGACGGACTTGATGACTGATGCGACCAGAAATTTTGAACAGGCAGTGGGAAATTATATGGTGCCCACCCAGGAATCAAATCAGGAGTGTGCCCTGACAGAACAGATGAGGGAAGAGGATGTTGCTGAATCTTGGGCGCCAGAGATGGAGGGAGCTGCGGCCCAGCAGGAACATGAGTTTTTGGATTTGACAAATGAGCTTGGAAAAAGCCAGATTTAGAAAGATAAAGTTTGGTTGGTCTTGGAAATGGGGGGTTGGATAGACTCCCCCCTATGCAGGGATGTTTGGACTTTTCAAGTCTGGTAATGGGCCGTGAGATGTTTGGGGTTGTGGGGGCTCTTAATTTTGGAGGGACTTTGAAACAGGTTCTTAAATACCACATGGAGTTCAGTGTAGACTATGGAAAAGGGGCTGATTTGTCGAGAAGGGTCAGAAACATTGTTAAGCTGGAGTTCCCACAAGTGAAAGGAGCAGGAGACAAAGGAAAATATAGCTCTAAATATGAAGAAGAGCCGCGGAAGGGACATGGAAGGGACTTAAGGGCCTCGGATATAAGATTACCAGGTTAATGCACTGGATTGATGGGATAGAAAGGACTGACAAAACCCGGTACCAGGAGGAAGAGACGCTGGATGAAGATTGGATTTTTTTTTTTTCTATTAGGAGTGTTTTAAAAAATTGATGAATGTTAGAAAAATGCTGGAACAAAATTATTTGGCTTTAGTAAAAATATTTAAAGAATTATGTAAGAATATTATGATTATGAGAAATTGGTAAAAGATTTAAGTTTTAAGCTTTAAGGTTTTTTTATAGTAAGATAAGATTAAAATAGATGAAGGTAATGTAATGACAGAATATTATGAAATATGGAAAGGATTTGCTGCGACAATTAACAACTAGGATACAAAAAAAGGGAGGAGGAGGAGGTCAAAGAAAGAAGGTAATGACAGTTAAGGATTTGAGAATATTGGATTTGTTTTTTAAATGTTTGGGGTATATTTTTGTCTTTTGATCGTGTTGTGTTATTTTTGGATTTTGATTTTGATTAATTTGTATTGTTTGATGTGGTTTGTTTTTTCTTGGTTTTTTCTTTCCTTTTTTCTACCTTGTTTTCTTTTGTAATTCTAAAAAAATTTCAATAAATATCATTTAAAATAAAGAAAAGGTTGATGGTGAAATATGACTGTTAGCAGAACAGAACAATAATTCATAAATGAGTACTCATATATTCCAATATGCTGAAAGCTGTAAGACAAGTTTGATCATTCAGAATTAAGGACAGATAAAGATTTCCTTGCATATATTTTGACAAGAATTGCTTTGAGTCTTCTTGTCAGCACATGCTACAAGAGAATAATGTATGTGTAAACGTATGGTTGTTTTCCTCAAAGCAAATAAGTCAATTTTACAAATGGATTTTCAACAATGGGAATTTGGACTCTAGAAAAAATTATAAAGGCACTTCCGGGTTAGCGCCATCGGCGAATGGCAGATTTCCTCCGATCGGAGGAACTGGCTCCGTGGAAACTGGGTCTTTCCGCCGCGGCGAAGGTGGGGACCCGCTAGAAATCCCAGGTGGAGGAAGCCTGGGAACGTGGGGTTCAGCAGGGCACCAGGAGCGCCTCCCCTACTCACAGGGAACCCAATTTCTGGGTTCCGGAGTGAAGTGGGGTGAGCGGCGCGGTGCTGCGAACTGATTGCTACTTTCACGGAGTGAAGCCGCACAGCCATTGCCGGAGAGCGCTGACTTTTTCCTGTGGACAATTGGATTTAAAACAAGTACCCGTGAGTAGAAACGGAAAATTGGATCAAGAAATATCCTAATTTGGCTTCAAAGCGGGCAGGTTCAAACAGGAAGTCCGCCTTCCGCTTTTTCTATATAGACTGAAGCAAAAACCTTGTAAGCTAAAGTCTGGAAAGTCGTTTAAAAAGTCTAAATTTCCTTCATTTATAACCACTAAAACCCCCTTGGAAGCAGGAGAAAAAGGGGGGGGGACTTTGTTTAAGCCTGCAGGAGAGGGAGTGAAGAAAGATAAGTTTCCACCGTCTCAAACCTGGGAACGGGGTGTCAGAGACAGAAATTGTTGGAGAGGTTCACTGATTGTGAATGGAATACTTTGACAGATAGCTAAAGAAGAGAAATAAACTGATTCCAATGTTGCCTTTTGCATTCTAAAGAAACAAAATATCTGAAAAATGAAAGTAATTTTCCTTTGTTGGACTTGCCTTAAAAAGATGGATACAAATAGAAACTGTCTCCTCTAGAGGGAGCTTGTTAAATTGTTGCTGCAGTCTACTTGAGGACTCTACAGCTGTGAGATTAAGATCGTGGGACCAGTCCTTTTGACCTTGAATAAAAATGAGCTGGGAGGAAGTTTTGGTGCTTGCTTTATGCAAGACAACTGCTTTGTTGGAACAGATGCATGAGAAGATGGATTTGATGAATGAGAAAACGGATTTGATGACTGTTGTGCTCAATAACTGTGGACAAACAGGGAATATTGATACAGAAACCATTCAGGGACCAACTCAGGAACCTGTATTGATTGGGCAAGTGCAGAGGATAATGGAGGAGGTTGCGGTTGCATCTCAAATAATACAAATGGAGAGATCCGAGGCCCTGCAGGAGCATAAGCCGCTGCTTTTGAAGATTGAAGTTGGAGTGGGCCAGGGGGAGTCTGGAGCTGAGGAGGTTCTTAACTTGACTTGACTTGACTTCGGAGGGACTTTGAAATATGCTCTTAAATATTTTTTGGATTACATTGATGACTGTGGGGAGTGGGACTGTGGGGAATGGGCTGGTTTGATGAAGGGAGATGGAGATAATTTTGGGCTGGAACCTTTTTTTTTTCTTTCCTGTAATTCTGAAACTTTTAATAAATATTATTTTAAATATATATATATAAAAGGCAGCAGCTGAACTTATATTTTCAAATATTCTACTGTTTACAGAGAAAAGCACGAAAGACAGCAAAGGGCAGGTTTATTATTTCTTTAATTTTTCTTCCTTATTAGCTGTTCCCTATTGTTCAGCTCAGGCCTCAGAATGATTATGTAACATTTGGGGAAGAAGATGCAACCCAGCAACCCACCACCAGAGGCTAAGATGGAGAAGATCTCCACAGCTACCATGTATTTTCCCTTGGTGCTCAGGTAGGAAGGAATAAAGGACAGCCAAACACTGCAGAAGACCAACATGCTGAAAGTGATAAACTTGGCTTCGTTGAAACTGTCCGGTAACTTCCTGGCGAGGAAAGCCACAGCAAAACTTACAGTGGCCAGGCAGCTCATGTAGATGAGGACACAGTAAAACATGGCCACAGACCCTTCATTACATTCTAGTATAATTTCTTCTGTCATTGAGTGCATGTCCACATCTGGGTATGGGGGAGAGGTTGCCAGCCACACAGTGCATATGCCTGCTTGAACAATGGAACAGGAAAGGAGAATGGAGTGGCCTAGTCCTTTGCCCACCCATTTCCTCATCCTGGATTCTGGTTTTGTAGCCATGAAGGCCAAAACCACCATGAAGGTTTTTGACAGGATGCATGAAACAGCAGTTGAGAAGATGATGCCAAAAGCTGTTTGTCGGAGGAGGCATGTCACCTTCTCAGGTCGGCCAATGAAGAGCAATGCACAAAGGAAGCAGAGCAGGAGAGAGATGAGGAGAGTGTAGGTGAGGTTTCGGTTGTTTGCAATGACAATGGGTGTTCCGTGGTGTTTCATAAATGTACCTAGTACCAGAGCTGTGATCAAGGAAAGGAAAAGAGAGAATGAGGCTAAACTGATGCCCAAAGGTTCTTCATAAGACAAGAAGCTGATATCCTTGGGTAGACAGGCATCACGGTATTTGCTTGGATAGTCTTTGTCTGGGCATTTATTACAGTCATTCATATCTGGGGGGAAACAAATATATTAGGTCTTACATTTCAATTTGGTGAAATGTTTACTTTCTGTCTGAGAAGAAAAGAGCTCTGTTTAAATCAAAGGACATGTTGAGTACTGTTTTATGCTATGCAATGTAGTATTGTTGTAATCTAAGCTTTCTCTATGCCATGGATATGCCACTAAACCACATGAGACCGTGCGGGGAAAAGTACAGTGGTACCTCGGGTTACATACGCTTCAGGTTACATACACTTCAGGTCACAGACTCCGCTAACCCAGAAATAATGCCTCGCGTTAAGAACTTTGATTCAGGATGAGAACAGAAATCACGCGGCGGCGCAGTGGCAGTGGGAGGACCCACATGAGACCGTGAGGGGAAAAGTAGTCCAAAGTTTTTCTTTCTGCACAGAAGGTTCAGCTGGGAATAACTCCCTAAAACAGCTAAATGTCATACAAAGAGTTTCAAACAGTTTTATACATTTGGCACAAATTCCAAACATTCCATTAAGTTTAAATTTCCTATCCAATTGAAATGCTTTGTTTCCCTCACCCTATTTCTCTTAAGGAACTCTTAAGGAACTTTGTTGTCTCCTTATGATTGGTCCAAATTACAGTTTAAACAATTGAGCTTTCTCGTGCTCTGCTGAACTTTTATTGCAGGATTAGATTTCACTTTAGTATTGTCCAGTGGTACCTTGGGTTACATACGCTTCAGGTTACATACACTTCAGGTTACAGACACCGCTAACCCAGAAATAGTGCTTCAGGTTAAGAACTTTGCTTCAGGATGAGAACAAAAATGTTCCTGTGGCGTGGCAGCAGCAGGAGGCCCTATTAGCTAAAGGTTTGCTTCAGGTTAAGAACTGACCTCCGGAACGAATTAAGTACTTAACCCGAGGTACCACTGTATTTCACTCTAGTTACCGAGAATAGTCTGAGCACAGTCTTAGCTTGCTCAGTATGTCAAAACCTTATATGGTTCTCTGTACAGTAGTACTTCAGGTTATAGATGCTTCAGGTTACAGACTCCGCTAACCCAGAAGTAGTAGCTGAGGTTAAGAACTTTGCTTCAGGATGAGAACAGAAATCGCACAGCACCGGCAGCACAGCAGCAGCGGGAGGCTAAGGTGGTACCTCAGGTTAAGAACAGTTTCAGGTTAAGAACGGACGTCAAAAACGAATTAAGTTCTTAACCCAAGGTCCATTGTATTTCATTACTACAGTATTCTTGAATTTAATTGGTTCAGGGCTATGTGGTCCTGTAAGTGCCACAGCCAGGGCCGTTGCCATCTGAATGTTTATTCACACTAGCCTGGGTGCAGCCTGTGTAAATCAGAAGGAGTGGCAAGGCCCCCTCTAGATATGCTCAGGACGCAAGGTAGAAATGTGCAAAGAAGCATGCTTGGCAAATCACATCATGGTAAACTCTCATCAGGAAACCAATGTCCCCACTGTGGAAGGACGTGTGGATCCAGAATTGGCCTCCACAGTCACTTACAGACTCATTGTTAAAACCGTGTTTAGGGAAGACAATCTTACTCGGCTATGAGTGATAGAAGAAGAAGAAGAAGAAGAAGAAGAAGAAGAAGAAGAAGAAGAAGAAGAAGAAGAAGAAGAAATATTTTGAACCACATACCATCCAACTACTCTCAGTGCATGGTCATTTCCATTTGATTGGCATATTTAGACTATCTTGAAGGCAATGATCACAAAGAGGCAGGATCACGCACGCACGCACACACTATTTTGAAAAGTAAACTCAACTGTCCTTACAACACCTTTCAATTATTACTTTTGAGTCTGGATCTATTTAATCTATTTATTTTCCCTACCATACTGGTTTGCAATCTTCCCCTCTGCACATGGGATGCAATCGTAGCAGCAAGGTGGCTGTCCCTCCTTCACTTTCTTGCTGGCTCCTGGAAGACATCTCTCAGTACAGAGAGAAAGAGGCCGAGTCTATTCCGTAAATGAAAGTGCAGAAGGATCAGCAAGAGAACAATGAGTTTGGAAATCTTCATGTTCCTGGGCCCCTCTCTATGTTACTAAACTGAGTCAGCATTTCAGCAATATGTAGAATGGCTTTTTTCTTTTTTTAGTAGTAGAAATGTTTGAAGTACAGTGGTACCTCGCAAGACAAATGCCTCGCAAGACGAAAAACGCGCAAGACGGAAGAGTTTTCCGTTTTTTGAGTCGTTCCGCAAGATGAATTTCCCTATGGTCTTGCTTCGCAAGACAAAACGTCTTTCGAGTTCTTGCGAGTTTGTTTCCTTTTTCTTAAAGCCGCTAAGCCGTTAATAGCCGCTAAGCTGCTAAACCGCTAATAGCTGCTAAGCTGCTAATAGCCATGCTTCACAAGACGAAAAAACCGCAAGATGAAGAGACTCGCGGAACGGATTAATTTCGTCTTGCGAGGCACCACTGTAATTTGATACCCCTCTATTGTTCTTGTATGTGTAGGTATTGTTCCCCACCTGTTAGCCAGAAAGGTGAAATCTTTGGGCTTATCTATCCTCTTTTCTTCAGTATTTTATAATTGTTAAGAAATATTTATAAAATATTAATAATATAATATAACATATTTATAAATATAATAAAATAAAATATTTGCCTTTATTCCGTTAGTGACTTCTAGCAGTAAGCTTTTGGCTCTTAATCTACTTGGATGAAGAAGAAGAAGAGGAGGAGGGGGAGTTTTAATTTGATATCCCATTTTATCACTACCCTAAGGAGTCACAAAGCGGCTAACAATCTCCTTTCCCTTCCTCCCACACAACAAGCACTCTGTGAGGTGAGTGAGGCTGAGAGACTTCAGAGAAGTGTGACTAGCCCAAGGTCACCCAGCAACTTTATGTGAAAGAGCGGGGATGCAAACCCAGTTCACCAGATTACGAGTCTACCACTCTTAACCACTACACCACACTGGCTCTCTGTATGCATTGGTTATGTTCTACACAGGAACATGCAGTTTCAAAGACAGTGAGTAGACATGCAGGTGTATGATCATTGCTTAGGTAATATTGAATTTCTTTGGAATTATCTAATAATGTGGTCCTACCTGATTAAACCAACTGTGCCATGTTATGGCATCTTCATCAAGGATGAATGATTGGTCTCGAGAAGTTTGCGGATCTATCCTCCCAACGCTCACTCTGTGCAAACTTTGGTTGGAGAATATAATCCAATTGACAATATCTAAGCTAGATACCACCTCTCCATTCCGGTTGATGAAGACCACATCTCCGGCCGTATTATTAAATGAGATACTTCTCAGAAAGTGATGGAGCTAGATAGAAAAGAGAAAGGGCAATTGTTTGGAAAAGGCAGGGTGGAGCATTTTTCCCCCTCTTCCTGTAGGAAAAACCTACAGCAATTGGTGGGGGTGATTCAGTCAAGTGTTAGTGGATTCAGGTCCAAGCATGGAGAGACCATCAATTTTCTCTCTTCCACATCCCTCTCTCTCCCTCTCCCCTTTTTTACAACCTTTCTTTATCTACCCTCCCCACACCTCTTTTCCTCTGTCCCTCTTCATCTCTGGAGACGCCACAGTGGTGTGCAACCACTTGCTCTGAGGGAGGATTTTGTGTATATGGGATAGAGAGAATGCTGAACATCTCTCTCGACCATTACTGACGCTTCATACCTGTGAATGCAGTAACATATCAGTGGTCTGCAACTTCTTTCATAAAAGCGCTGTTTCATTTCTGAGATGAATGAGCAAGATGACAACACTTTGGAAACCCATACCTTGTGGGAGAATAACAGGCCTCTTCAAGTTGAGGATGTTTAGCCTATTACCTGCCAAAACTGTGGATTCGGATTCTTCCCTCTCCCTCTGTATGCCATTCCTCTGTGCCTGAGTCCGGATGTGGACATGACATGTAAAGCATGGGCCATGGCATATACAGCATTGTGGATACTGTAACTGTGGCCTGTCATGCTCATTTCAAAAAATGATCCAGGAAGGTTCTCCAGCTTCTCTTCTCCAGTGCAAATATTCCCCTCCACCTTGTCTGAAGTGATATCTGGGAATACACATCCAAAAGCCTCTTGCCAGAAGTCCCTGATAAAACCGTCCCCATCTGTGCTGGAAGGGTTTCTGTGCACAACATACTGATGAAATCCTGGTGGGTTTCTGAAGTGAATTTCAAAGGATATAGCACCATTGAATACTCCTGAATCCCAATCCCTTTGATAGACAAATGAAGTGAACTCAACCTGGGCTGTTATTATCCATACTTTACTTTTTATATTGTATGTCATGTCATCATGTTCTGATAGGTATGGAAGAAATCTCATAGTTGCCATGGAATAAGATTCTCCATAGACAACTATTACATTAACTGTGCTGCTAAAAATTTTATGATTTATACTTGCCCCCTGTTGTAGCATGCCATCTATTTCAGAAATAAAACTTAAAGTGGGGACTTTTTCCAGGAATGCAAAGCAGACACCACTCTTGGTAAATATTGGAGAGATGGTTTGCAGAAATCTTTCTCCATTCTCATTGTCCATTGCAGCGACTCCAATCCACGTCCACCTGAAATGCAGAAGCAAAGAGAGAATTCCCTCATACTGAAGGGCTTCTGAGGCTGCCATCTGGTAGAAGGGAAGCCCTGGGCTTTTATCATTCATCACCGGAGCAGAGCCATAAATGAGCTAAAAAGTAAATGGAAGAAGAGAAGAGACAAAGTAGATTCCTTTTGCAGTATTTATATAAATTATGTTAGTCAAATATGCCCTTTGCTAATGTTTCAGGGTTTGTTTGCCTCTCTCTCAGTTTTACAAAAGACACACATGCAGATGAGCTGAAAACTGGGATCATCTCCCTTTTCTCATTTTTCAACCTTTGATTTGATGACTGGAAAGGGAACTGTGTCTGGTTTTTTTGTTATTTTTATGAAGCTTTTTAACACATTGCTGTCTGGAGCAGGGCATTGTGTCTACTTCACTTAAAAACAAACTTTTTTATGTCATTGCAAAATTTGGCAGGGTCTTGTACAATGGATAAAACTGAATGGGGGAACATACCATGCCCCAAACAGCAGATTTCCTGGACATTATCTGGCTTTGTCAGAATTGCAACTTGGGTTAGATGCACATTTCTTCTCTGCAGCTTCGTCTTTCTTCTTCATGATGCACATGCCGCATCACACAGCAAAACTGTCCTGATTCTTCTCAGACTTTATTTATGAGCATTTATTTCACTTGTGAATCAGCTGCTAACTACTATCATTGTCCTCCTGCAGAACTGGATTCTATCTGCAATTTCCCATAACCTCTCTGTGTCTTTCATAATGTCGGGTGTGCTAAAGAGGAATAGAATAGGCTCCTACCTGTAAGGTTTTTGTAGCTCTAAGCATTTTCCCCACTTCCCCAGCAGCTTATTTGACATGCCCTCCTGCACTAATTTTTCCATTGGCACCTAAAATCTTATTGATTTTATCCTGTAAGCAATTCCCCCTTTCCATCAGCAACTCATTTCAGATACCCTCCTAATTCAGCAGGAAATGATGCAATATGTTAAAATGTTGGTGAGAGAGAAGCCCACTCTCCCATCATTGGCCTTTGGTATATACTATAAGTGATCTAAATGTGTGTGTGTGTAAGACAGGGGAAAGTTACATATTTTTTCAGGTATTGCAAACTTTCCCTTTATTCAGGTTTGTCTGTCTGTTTGTTTGTTTGCTTATATTACAATTATGTACCACCTTTATTTTCAAAGGAACTCAAGGTGGTGTACATGGTTCTCCTTCCAATTTCATCTTCACCCAGAACTGATGCCGAGGAACCTGCCTCTTCCTCTATGCAATCTAATAGAGGTATTGTACATAGGTGTCCTACCTGTGGAATCTTATAGATATCCAAAACAGTGGCCACATAAAAGGAGATTTTAGAATCCAGTCCCCCAATGACCCCAGTCAGATTATTTTCGACATCACATATATAGTTAGGGACAAATTTCTTCACCAGGGATAAAAGCAGCAGTGTGGCAAAATATGTGCTCCTTGCACTGATATAGCTGTCATATAAGTGGAAGCCCAAGGTGATATTGGGTAGGATGTGAGGGTCTTCGTTGATCTGCTTGACTGCAAATGCCAAGGCCACGATGTGCTGGTAACCCTTAGGCACCACCCTAGAATGAGAGTTGCAAACTGTATCAGCAGAAACTTCAACAGATCTTTCCTTTTACACAATAGTTAATCATACTGAGTTCAGGGGGGTTTACACTCTGCGCATTCTACTGTTGAATAGATCTTATCAGTAGAAAGTTCTTCCTGATGTTTAGTTGAAATTTCCTTTCTTGTAACTTGAATACCCTAATTAGGAGCAAGAGAAATCAAGTGTGTTCCATCATCCTGGTGACAGCCCTTGGGATATTTGAAAATGGCTATCATTCCTCCCCTCCGTCTCATCTTAGATAAACATACTAAACCCCCTCATCCATTCTTCATAAGGCTTGGTTTCCAGACCATCTTTGTTGCCCTCCTCTGCATATGTTTCAGCTTGCTAATAGGTATCCAGAACTGGATACAGGACTCCAGGTGACCAAGGCAGATTAGAGCAGTACTATTGCTTTCTTTGATCAGGACACTATACTTCTGTTGATGTAGATCCCTTGAACCTTTCCACATGAACTACTGACAATCTAAGTGTTCCTCATCTTAGATTTGTGCATTTGTCCCTATTGGAATTCATGTTGTTACTTCTGTCCCAAATTTCTAATTGTTTAAGGTTTATAGTATCTAGAGCAGGGGTTGCGAATGTGGGGCTCATGGGACGTCTTCCCTTACATGTCTGAGGTCTTTTTCTGACACTTACAAAGTCTCTGGTCTCTCTGGTCTCTCTCTTCAGTGACTTCATTTTCATGAGTCAGTGATGGTCGCTGGAATTCACTAAATTTTATACTTCATAATAAGTACCTTTCAGTGCTGAAACAAACTTTCGTCTAAGTTCAGAAAATGAAAGCATCAGAACCTTCAGTTTCAGAGCAGGTTTTTAAAAATTTGTTCTTACTCACACTCTCATAGTTCAGATAAAGTCTATCAAATTTGCTGTTCAAAAGGCCTCTCCCAGACACACAAACGTGCATATATTTCAATACATTTATATTCATTTCTCTATCCAGAAATGGAATTTCTCCTGTATTCTCTTAATTCAGACGAGATTCCTTCCAGTTTTTTGCCCCAGCATAAGTCCTATTCATATCTAAAGTGGATTTCCCCAGGTAAAAGTGTAAACATTTGCTGCCTGACTCATTATTATGAGGCTGCAACTCTAGGTTTGATCATTCCGTGGATATAATAAATGAGTGGCTTAGTTCTTACACAAGCTCTTCAGGCAGCGCTGGTGGGGGTTCCTCAGTGAATGTTGCTGGAGAGGCGAGGAAGCCACCATGGGAAACAATGCCACCAATGAGGAAGTCTCCTAGCTGATGATATGTGTGAAGTGGGTGGTGTGGACCATGGAGGATGCATTTCGCTATGTGTGCCAGACATACATTGTAAGAAATCACTTCCAGCAGCAAGAACACTAAAACCACCATTCTCAATACAAAGGCAACTGTCTGTTCTACATGGAACCCATGATTTCTCTGGCAATATTATAATTAGCTTCTCCAAAATAAAAATTGTCTCATTTGAATGGTAGTTAAGTTTCCTGAGATGATGCAATCTGGCAGGATGTAAGATCAGACTTGTGGATCCCAGACCCTATTTAAATTATTCTGGATAATGTTAGTATCCTTTCCGCTACTTTTGCAAGTGGCCCCTGAAAGTCCAGAGGGATTTTTGAGCAGCAGCAGATTTAATTATAGCCCTGTTGATAACCAAGCTGGAATTTAGTTATTTATTCAATGCTTGTGAACCCCAGTGGAATTGCTGAAGAAAATGTGTTTGTCACATATTCAGAACTATTGTGTTAAATTCCCTTTCAGTGGATAATTAGGGGCCCGTGGTGTATTGGTGAAGTTAGAAGTTCATAATAGAAGACCTTGTAAACAATGAGGTCTCCAACATGTAGTACGGTGTTTTCAGCATCTTGAAATTTGACTGAGTGGACCTCGATCCATATCACCCATGTGGCAATGACCCCTCACCACTTTTCTAGGGGGGACTGTTGTGTTCCCTCACTCTGAGCCTCCTTCCCCGATGGCCTAGGCACACAAATTTGCTGGCCTTCGGAGGGGAATTCTCCTTGGCCAGTGGATATCAAAGGGGATGGGTCTTTCCAACCCAAAAGGCCCCATAAATGGGCCCTTCAGTGGTGCCTCCTGGAGCGCCATGCCTTGCTGGCTGTGGCTATTGGCTGCTGCCTTGTCTGGCCTGGCAGTGAGGTTTAAAAGGGTGGTTGCAGGAGGCTCTCACAGCACGGCTGGGTGAAGAGCGACAACCTCCCACCCTCCCTTTTTACTTCCATTCACAATTCAGATCAATTAATTTTCGTGCTTGTAAAATGCATTTTCCTTTTCAGGTCATGATCTAACATAGCTTTTCTTCCTAAGTGTCATTCCATTTAACCTCTTCATTTTTCTTCTTCCTGCTGACCTTGTTGTGGTTTCTAACAATTGCCATATTTGGAGATGGGGAGGAATTTGCCTGTAGACAAATTGGCCATAGGTTTTGCCTTCATTGTAGCAAAACTTCAAAACTTTTGGTGGTTAAGCCATTGGGTGTAACCCCAGTCTTCAAGCATTGGTTGAAGTAGCGCCCCACCAAGTACCGAATAAGCGATGTATTCTGGGTACCCCATTAGCTCTACCTGCACCCAAAATTACCTTATACAATCAGGAGAGGGAAAAACCTCTCCTTATTCATTTCTCCTTATTCACTTCTCCTATATACTTTTCCCACCATATGTAAATGCATTGAAACAGTGAATTAAATAACTGACCATTCTGAGACAGGCAAAATCAGCTGCTAGAGGTGGCTACGTCATGCTGACTAATGGTGGGGATGGCCCTGAGAGGAAACCTGCACAGAAAGCCTTCTTGAAAGGCTTCTGATTGCAGTCTTTACCTCCTTCTTCTTCAAAGCATAAATGGCTGGGTTTTGCAAGGGGGTGACACAGATATGGAAGACAGAAAACACTTTATCGATCATGAACTGGGTTGATGGAGGCAGGTAATTAAACAAACAGAGCCTAAATACATGGTGACCACAATGAGGTGAGAGGTGCATGTGGAGGCAGCCTTGGTGGTCCCTTCAGAGGGACCCTGGGAGCAGATGGTTTAGAGAATGAATCCATATGAGATGAGCAGGCCAATAAAAGAAACTAGTGACAAAATTCCACTGTTGGTGACCATCATGACCTCCAAGGGATTTGTGTCAATGCAAGCCAACTTGATGACTCTGGAGAGGTTGAGTTGGTGCCCCATGCCCTCCTGTATGACTCCTTTTATAGTGGCTTATGTAAACCCTCTCCTAATTCTGTCAGCCTATGTCAGCTGGTACCGTAGGGAGAAAGAGGATTCTTGAAATCTCTCAGACCCCACAGTTCATCCACACCCAGGTGAGGGGGTCAAGATTCACAAAGTTGCTGAGTCTGACTTTCCTGCTTTTTGGTGAAGTTTAATTGTGTCCAAATACATTCACTGATGCTGATGTCTCTGGCTTCATCTGCAAACTTATGCATTTTATTTTTTAAATATGTATTCTGCTTCACTTCAGCTAGGGCAGGGGTTGGGGATGTGTGGCACTCCAGATGTTGAGGGATTCCAAAACCCACCAACCTCAGTCAGTATGGAAAATGGTCAGCAATGATGGGGGCTGTAGTCTAGCAATATCTGGAGGGCTATAGGCTTCCCATCCCTGCACTAGGGGGATTGAAAGCAGATAACAAGAAAAGAAATAATACGTTTTGTGTTAAAGTGGGTGGGGAACACAGCCATATGGGTGGGCTATAAATAACAAAATTATTACTATCATTAACATTATTATTAGTTCTACTTCCTTCCATTCCTGTCTCCACTTGAATACCTGGACCTTCTGCAAGGGGGACATAATCTTACAGACACTCATTAACAAGCATAGTTAGCTTGCTGTATAACAGTACAGATGTCTACTCAGAAACAAGTGTTTTAAGATTTAATGGGCCTTGCTCCCAGAAAAGTGAGCACAAGCTGGCAATGTAGGCTCTGGTTTATGGTAGAAACTAAGAGAAAGCAGTGGCTTTGTGCCCTTAAGAGCTGTATAACAGGAAGTATAATTTAGAGGTTAAGCCTGGATTCTAGAAAGCTGAGGTCCGTTATGGGAATACACATACAACCTTAAGTCTCTCTGTCCTCTTTGATTCCACTTTCAATCTGATTAAGCTCTGGTTTACTTGTATTTTCCATTCATCATGGTTAGGTCTAATCAATTTTATCTGCTCATCAAACATTGGCTGAAGGATACCAACAGTCAATGGAAAGTCCAACAATATACTTGCCACAAATATAATACCGTGGTACCTTTGCTTAAGAACTTAATTCTTTCTGGAGGTTCGTTCTTAACCTGAAACTTTTCTTAACATTAGGTACCACTTTAGCTAATGGATCCTCCTGCTGCCACCATGCTGCCGCACGATTTCTGTTCAAATCCTGAAGCAAAGTTCTTGACCCGAGGTACTATGTCTGGGTTAGTGGAGCCTGTAAACTGAAGCCTCTGTAACCCTAGGTACCACTGTACGTATTTGTATTAAGAATACAGTGTTCTGATCCATCACTTTTCAGTTCTGGCTTTGTTGAATGCTATGAACTGTGCATGGCTCTTTCTTGCCATATTTTGCAAGCACTAGGGCAGAAATCATTCACACTTTCTTATCTAGTTCTCTGAATTTCACCAAGGAGACCTGATTCAGACAAGATCTTGGGGGGAGGGAACCCAATTAAATGGGGGGTAAATTATTTCACAGTACATAGATAATCTATAGAACTCACTGCCATAGGAAACAATGGTGGAGACAGTGCATTTGCTTTTGGATATGGCTTGAAGGTTTATTCTCAGTGTAAACAAGTGGTACAGTGACAATAAAGTATTTCTATTTCCCACAGGAATCTGATTGGTCAGTGTGAGTACAGGCTGCCGTACAAGATGGGCCATTGACCTGACTCAAGAGGATCATCTTATATCTCTACAATCTTGAGTATGGATAGGTTGAGGATGTAATCTGACTGTGAGCAGTACAGAACAAGAGAAAATAAATGAATACTCGAATATTCCATGGCCTGCAATAGTACAGTTTCACATATCCCATTATGCTGAAAGATGTGAGACAAGTTTTATCTTTGAGAATTAAGGCTAGATACAGATTTGCTTACATGTATATTTTGACAGGGACGCGGGCGGCGCTGTGGGTTAAACCACAGAGCCTAGGGCTTGCCAATCAGAAGGTCAGTGGTTCAAATCCCTGCAGTGGGGTGAGCTCCCGTTGCCCGGTCCCTGTTCCTGCCAACCTGGCAGTTGAAAAGCAGGAAGTGCAAGTAGATAAATAGGTACCACTTCGGCGGGAAGGTAAACGGTGTTTTCGTGTGCTGCTCTCGTGTGCCAGAAGCGGCTTAGTCATGCAAGGCACATGATCCGGAAGCTGTGCGCCTGCTCCCTCGGCCAATAAAGTGAGATGAGCACCTCAACCCCAGAGTCGTCTGTGGGTGGACCTAATAGTCAGGGGTTCCTTTATCTTATATTTTGACAAGAATTGCTCTGAGTCTTCTTGTCAGCACATGCTAGAAGAGAATAATGTATGTGTAAATGTTTGGGTCTTTTCCTCAAAGCAAATAAGTCAATTTTACAAATGAATTTTCAACTATGTGGATTTCGATTCTAGAAAAAAATTATATAAGGCAGCAGCTAAACTTATATTTCCAAATATTCCACTGTAAACACAGAGAAAAACATAACATACAGCAGGTGACATTTTCTCATTTCTTTAATTTTTCTGCCTTATTAGCTGTTCTCTATTGAACTATGGAAATTTGGAGTACATAAAAAATTATATAAGGCAGCAATTGAACATATATTTCCAAATATTCTGCTGTACACACAGAGAAAAGCACGAAAGGGCAAAGGGCAGGTTTATTATTTCTTTAAATTTTCTTCCTTATTAGCTGTTCCCTATTGTTGAGCTCAGGCCTCAGAATGACAATGTAACATTTGGGGAAGAAGATGCAACCCAGCAACCCACCACCGGAGGCTAAGATGGAGAAGATCTCCACAGCTACCATGTATTTTCCCTTGGTGCTCAGGTAGGAAGGAATAAAGGACAGCCAAACACTGCAGAAGACCAACATGCTGAAAGTGATAAACTTGGCTTCGTTGAAACTGTCTGGTAACTTCCTGGCGAGGAAAGCCACAGCAAAACTTACAGTGGCCAGGCAGCTCATGTAGATGAGGACACAGTAAAACATGGCCACAGACCCCTCATTACATTCTAGTATGATTTCTTCTGTCATTGAGTGCATGTCCACATCTGGGTATGGGGGAGAGGTTGCCAGCCACACAGTACATATCCCTGCTTGAACAATGGAACAGGAAAGGAGAATGGAGTGGCCTAGTCCTTTCCCCACCCATTTCCTCATCCTGGATTCTGGTTTTGTAGCCATGAAGGCCAAAACCACCATGAAGGTTTTTGCCAGGACACAAGAAACAGCAGTTGAGAAGATGATGCCAAAAGCTGGTTGCCGAAGGAGGCACGTCACCTTCTCAGGTCGGCCAATGAAGAGCAAAGCACAAAGGAAGCAGAGCAAGAGAGAGATGAGGAGAGTGTAGGTGAGGTTTCGGTTGTTTGCAATGACCATGGGTGTGTCGTGGTGTTTTATAAATGTACCTAGTACCAGAACTGTGATCAGGGAAAGGAAAAGGGAGAAACAGGCTAAACTGATGCCCAAAGGTTCTTCATAAGACAAGAAGCTTATATCCTTGGGTAGACATGCATCTCTGTTCTTGCTTGGATAGTCTTTGTCTGGGCATTTATTACAGTCATTCATATCTGGGGGGAAACAATTATATTAGGTCATATATTTTAGCTTGCTGAAATGTTTACTTTCTGTCTGAGAAGAATAGAGCTCTGTTTAAATCAAAGCACATGTTTAGTACTGCCTGATGCTCTGTAATGTGGTATTGTTGCAATCTAAGCTTTGTCTATCTCATGGATATGTCAATAAACCACATGAGACCGCGAGGGGAAAAGTAGTCCAAAGTGTTTCATTTTGCGCAGAAGGTTCAGCTGGGAATAACTCCCTAAAACAGCTAAATGTCATACAAAGAGACTTCCGGGTTGGCACCTCTGGCAATGGCGGACTTCCTCCGATCGGGAGGAATCCGCTCCGTGGAAAACAGGGTCTGAACCGCCACGGCGAGGCGGAGACCCATCAGAAACCACAGGCGGGAGAAGCCTGTGGATGTGGGATTCAGCTGGCACCTTTGCGCCGCCTCTACTCATGGGGAGACCCGATTTCGGGGCTCCGGAGCAATGTGGGGTGAGTGGCGCGGTGCCTTGAATCGACTGCTTCTTTCACGGAGTGAAGCCGCATTTCTTTTAATTTTAATTTGGCACTGAAGCGGGAAGGTCTAAACAGGAAGTCTGCCTTCCGCTTTTTGTAAATAGATTGAAGCAAAGACACGGCAAGCTAGAGCTTAGAAAATCATTTGTAAAGGATCAATTTTCATCATTTAAAATTACTGTACCCCCCTTGGAAGCAGGAGAAGAGGGGGGAACTTTTTCTGGACTGATTAAACTTGCAAAAGACAAGCAAAAAAAAGCAATTCTCCACCGTCCTGAACCTGGGAGCGGGGTGTCAGGACAGACGTCTTCGGGAAGTTCATTGACTATAGACAAACGTCTTTGACAGATAGTTAAAAGAAGAGAAACATATTGATTCCATTGTTCCCCTTTGCATCTAAAAGGAAAAAAAAAATATTGACTAAATATCTGAAAAAGGAAACTTTGTTGTTAGATTTGCTTTAAAAAAAGAAAGAGAGAGAGAGAGAGATGGATACAAATAGAAGCTTTTTCCCCTAGAGGGAGCTTGTGAAACTGTTATTAAATTCGAACTGGGAAGCTTTGCAGCTGCAATAGATTAAGATCGTGGGAATAGACTCTGACCTTCAACAACAATGTACTCGGAGGCTCTGGTGTTGGCCTTTTGTAAGACAAGTGCTTTATTGGAACAGTTACATGAGAAGATGGATTTGATGACTGTTGGGATCGGAAAGTTTGGACAGGCAGTGGGCACTTATCTAGAACCCACTCAGGAATTAACTCAGGAGTGTGCTTTGACAGATCAGATGAGGGAGGAGGTTGTTGCTGGACCTAGTGAGGCAGAGAGTGTGGCCCAACAGGAACATGAGTTGTTGGACTTGACGAATGAACCTGGAGAAAGCCAGATTTGGAGAGACAGAGTTCTGTTTGGTTTGGAGATGGGGGGCTGGATAGACCCCCCTATGCAGGGATTTTTTGACCTTTCAAGTCTGGCTTTGGGCCCGGAGGCGTTCGGAGTTGTGCGGGCCCTTAACTTTGTTTTTATATATATATATAAAAATTTTTATTAGGATTTTCTCAGGGTTTTTTTAGAGAAACACAAAAACATAAACATACACATCAACACTACACACAAATAACACATATAATTTTAAAACCTTATTTTCTTAACCACTTTCCCGGACTTCCCCCACCTCCCCTTCTTGCATCCCAATTCCAAAATTTAGCTCAGCAAGTTCTTTATACCCAAATTATCCCTTATTAATATTTTACTTTATTCGTCTTATTTAGCCAATTTTAAACTTCTAAACCTCATTTTAATACTCGACATTAACCCCCTTTTCTAAAGTCGACCCAAATTCCCTTTCATGAAATTCCCAATTATTAAAATAATTATAAAACAACCTAACAAATGAAAACCTATAATTGTACCCCTTTGGATTCCAAAACTCCCCCCCCCCAGTTTCAATCCCCAGAAATTGTCCTTCAGTCTGTCAGTTCTCAGCCTGGATCTATCACGTCAGAGGCCCTTAAATCTCTTTCAGTCCCTTTCAGCCGGTTTTGTTGACAGTCCTTTATGTTGAACATCAGATCTCGGAGCATCTTTGACCCGGTAGGGTCTATGTTTTTTCCAACCAGGCCTCTATACTCTATACTCTCTTTTTAAGTCCAAGTGTCCCAAATGTCCCAAACATTCCAGTTTTCGCCTTGATCAAATTTGTAATCCATGGGTCTTCCGGACTCCCCATAGGGAAAAATCCCCAATCTTCATTCTCCATTTCAAACCAAATTTCCGTCTTCCAAACCTTGCTTTCCTTATATTCCAACTTAACAGGCCTCTGGTTGTCCTTTTTCACTTGCAGCGTTTCAGCTCCTCCTTCGCATTCCTCCAAAACGGCACATATATCTTCCTTTCCAGCTGCAGATTTTTCTTGAGTCAAGTCCTTAACCACTTCAGCAGATTTGTTTATTTTAAAGATCAAGGTTGTAAGATTTGTAGCCATAACATCGCTCTGCTCTTGCAGCTTTCCCAGGAAATCAAGCACTCTATCCAACTCTGCCTGTGTTTTTCCATCAGCAGCCATTGTAATATCTCAGAACCCCCTCTAGAGGGATTCTGGTTACTAAGTGTTCTTTCTCCAACAATCAGGTTATTTTGTTCTTATTTCCTCTCTATTTTCAAAAGCTTAAAGTCCAATGTAACAAAAGTAGCCGGCACAAGTAGCAAAGAACAGAATTTCCTGACTTTGACAGCTCATTTGACAGCTGTCAAACTCTGTAAATATCTTCTACAGGCTCTCTCGCGGATCGCTCCCAGATCGGGGGGGGGGGGGTTACATTTCAACTCTAACGTTCAGTTCTAATCCTCCAGTAATAAACTTATACATCCAAGTCGTGAAATTAAAAATTTCTGGCTCGAAGAGAGGAAGACAGTCTCTCGACTTTAGTTATCTAATTCTTGCTTTAAATTGTCTGCAACGGGGGGAGGTGGACTTCCTTTTGGCACCTCCCCTGGTCGTACCGAATTCAATTGAAAAAGATTTTTAATTCCAATTTCCGTATTACTCACGGGTTGTTACTTTTTGTAGTCCAAATGATCAAGGAAAGAAGTCAGCGCTCTCCAGCCATGGCTTGCGGCTTCACTCCGTGGAAGAAGTGGTCTACTCACAGCACCACGCCGCTCTCCGCCACCCACCCCGAAGCCTTTAAAAAGGCTTCTTTGCAGGTCGGAGGGGGCACAAATGGTTTCTGAGGGTCCCCGCGATGCCCCCCCCCCGCCGTGGCAGGACCCCTCTTCCACCAATGTTGTAAAAGTAAATGTTGGGAAATGTTGTAAAAGTAAAGAGTATTAGAAAAATGTTGGAATGAAATTATTTGGCCTTAGCAGAAATGTTAAAAAGAATTATGTAAGAATATGTCATGGTTAAGAGAATTTGGTATAAATAAGACTTAAATTTTAAGTTTTAGGGCCTTTTATGGTAAGATAAGGTTAAAATAGATTAAGGTAATTTAATGACAGAATATTTAGGAAAGATGGAAAGGATTTGCTGAGATAATTAACAACTAGAATACAAAAAAGGGAGGTGTGAGGAGGTCGATGAAACAAGGTAATGACAGTTAATGATTTGGGAATATTGGATTTGTTTTTAATTTTTTTGTCTATTTTTGCTTTTTGCTTTTGATGTATTATGTGTTTTTTTCCTCTCTTTTTGACCTTGTTTTTTTATTAATTTGTATTGTTTAAATGTTATTTGTTTTTTCCTTCCTTTTTTTCTTTGTTTCTTTGTAATCTTAAAATTTTCAATAAATATTATTTAAAAAATAAAAATAAATGTCATACAAAGAGTTTCAAACAGTTTTATACATTTGGCACAAATTCCACACATTCCATTAAGTTTAAATTTCCTATCCAATTGAAATGCTTTTTCCCCCTCACCCTATTTCTCTTAAGGAACTCTTAAGGAACTTTGTTGTCTCCTTATGATTGGTCCAAATTACAGTTTAAACAATTGAGCTTCCTCGTGCTCTGCTAAACTTTTATTGCAGGATTAGATTTCACTTTAGTATTGTCCAGTGGTACCTTGGGTTACATACGCTTCAGGTTACATACACTTCGGGTTACAGACACCGCTAACCCAGAAATAGTGCTTCAGGTTAAGAACTTTGCTTCAGGATGAGAACTAAAATGTTCCTGTGGCGTGGCAGCAGCAGGAGACCCTATTAGCTAAAGTGGTGCTTCAGGTTAAGAACAGTTTCAGGTTAAGAACGGACCTCAAAAACGAATTAAGTTCTTAACCCAAGGTCCATTGTATTTCATTACTACAGTATTCTTGAATTTAATTGGTTCAGGGCTATGTGGTCCTGTAAGTGCTACAGCCAGTGCCATTGCCATCTGAATGTTTATTCACACTAGCCTGGGTGCAGCCTGTGTAAGTCAGAAGGAGTGGCAAGGCCTCCTCTAGATATGCTCAGGACGCAAGGTAGAAATGTGCAAAGAAGCATTCTTGGCAAATCACATCATGGTAAACTCTCATCAGGAAACCAATGTCCCCACTGTGGAAGGACGTGTGGATCCAGAATTGGCCTCCACAGTCACTTACAGACTCATTGTTAAAACCGTGTTTAGGGAAGACAATCTTACTCGGCTATGAGTGATAGAAGAAGAAGAAGAAGAAGAAGAAGAAGAAGAAGAAGAAGAAGAAGAAGAAGAAGAAGAAGAAGAAATGTTTTGAACCACATACCATCCAACTACTCTCAGTGCATGGTCATTTCCATTTGATTGGCATATTTAGACTATCTTGAAGGCAATGATCACAAAGAGGCAGGATCACGCACGCACAAACACGCGTGCGCATGCACACACACACACACTATTTTGAAAAGTAAACTCAGATGTCCTTACATCATCTTTCAGTTATTAGTGCTGAGTCTGGATCTATTTAATCCATTTATTTCTCCTACCATGCTGGTTTGCAATCTTCCCCTCTGCGCATGGGATGCAATCGTAGCAGCAAGGTGGCTGTCCCTCCTTCACTTTCTTGCTGGATCCTGGAAGACATCTCTCAGTACAGAGAGAAAGAGGCCGAGTCTATTCCGTAAATGAAAGTGCAGAAGGATCAGCAAGAGAACAATGAGTTTGGAAATCTTCATGTTCCTGGGCCCCTCTCTATGTTACTAAACTGAGTCAGCATATCAGCAATATGTAGAATGGCTATTTTTTTTTAGTAGTAGAAATGTTTGAAGTACAGTGGTACCTCGCAAGACGAATGCCTCACAAGACGAAAAACGCACAAGTCGGAAGAGTTTTCCGTTTTTTGAGTCGTTCCACAAGACGAATTTCCCTATGGGCTTGCTTCGCAAGAAGAAACGTCTTGCGAGTTCTTGCGAGTTTGTTTCCTTTTTCTTAAAGCCGCTAAGCCGCTAAGCCGTTAATAGCCGCTAAGCCGCTAAGCGATTAATAATAATAATAATAATAATAATAATAATAATAATAATATCTTTATTGTCATTGCCCCCTTCGGGGACAACGAAATTACTTGGCTGCTCCATAAAAACACTAATTAAACAATGCAGTATAATACAGCAAGGGAGATTAGATGACTTTCAAAGTCCGGGCTTCCCATTCAGGGCCGAGATCGCTCTGGAGAAGAAGCTGTTCTTAAGACGGCTCGTTCTTGTCTTCATTGACCTGTATCTCCGTCCCGACGGCAAGAGCTCGAAGAGACAGTGACCAGGATGTGATGGATCTTTTACTATGTCCAGTGCCTTCCTATGGCACCTTGTGGCATAAATCTGCTCTAAGGTGGAGAGTGGGCAGCCAACAATGCTCTCTGCTGCCTTAACAACCCTGCACAACCCCATCCTGTCCTGGGTAGTACAGCTTCCCTACCACACACATAAGCCATAATTGAGTACACTCTCAATGGCACAGTGATAGAAGGCAAGCAGCAGTTTCTGCGGAAGATGGTTTTTCCTTAGAATTCTCAAAAAGTACAGTCTCTGCTGCGCCTTCTTCACAAGCCCCCTTGTGTTGACACTCCAGGACAGATCCTCTTGTAATTCAGTGCCCAAAAATCTGAACGTTGTTACCCTCTCCACACAGACCCCATCAATCAAAAGTGGCTGGACGTTGCTCTTCTGTCTCCTAAAGTCCACCACAAGCTCCTTTGTCTTCCTTGTATTAATAGCCGCTAATCCGCTAAGCCGCTAAGCCACTAATAGCTGCTAAACTGCTAATAGCCGTGCTTCACAAGACCAAAAAACCGCAAGATGAAGAGACTCGCGGAACGGATTAATTTCGTCTTGCGAGGCACCACTGTAATTTGATATCCCTCTATTGTTCTTGTATGTGAAGGTATTGTTCCCCACCTGTTAGCCAGAAAGGTGAAATCTTGGGGCTTATCTATCCTCTTTTCTTCAGTATTTTATAATTGTTAAGAAATATTTATAAAATATTAATAATATAATATAAAATATTTATAAATATAATAAAATAAAATATTTGCCTTTATTCCGTTAGTGACTTCTAGCAGTAAGCTTTTGGCTCTTAATCTACTTGGATGAAGAAGAAGAAGAGGAGGAGGAGGAGTTTTAATTTGATATCCCATTTTATCACTACCCTAAGGAGTCACAAAGCGGCTAACAATCTCCTTTCCCTTCCTCCCACACAACAAGCACTCTGTGAGGTGAGTGAGGCTGAGAGACTTCAGAGAAGTGTGACTAGCCCAAGGTCACCCAGCAACTTTATGTGAAAGAGCGGGGATGCAAACCCGGTTCACCAGATTACGAGTCTACCACTCTTAACCACTACACCACACTGGCTCTCTGTATGCATTGGTTATGTTCTACACAGGAACATGCAGTTTCAAAGACAGTGAGTAGACATGCAGGTGTATGATCATTGCTTAGGTAATATTGAATTTCTTTGGAATTATCTAATAATGTGGTCCTACCTGATTAAACCAACTGTGCCATGTTATGGCATCTTCATCAAGGATGAATGATTGGTCTCCAGAAGTTTGCGGATCTATCCTCCCAACGCTCACTCTGTGCAAACTTTGGTTGGAGAATATAATCCAATTGACAATATCTAAGCTAGATACCACCTCTCCATTCCGGTTGATGAAGACCACATCTCCGGCCGTATTATTAAATGAGATACTTCTCAGAAAGTGATGGAGCTAGATAGAAAAGAGAAAAGGCAATTGTTTGGAAAAGGCAGGGTGGAGCATTTCCCCCCCCTCTTCCTGTAGGAAAAACCTACAGCAATTGGTGGGGGTGATTCAGTCAAGTGTTAGTGGATTCAGGTCCAAGCATGGAGAGACCATCAATTTTCTCTCTTCCACATCCCTCTCTCTCCCTCTCCATTTTTTTACAACCTTTCTTTATCTACCCTCCCCACACCTCTTTTCCTCTGTCCCTCTTCATCTCTGGAGACGCCACAGTGGTGTGCAACCACTTGCTCTGAGGGAGGATTTTGTGTATATGGGATAGAGAGAATGCTGAACATCTCTCTCGACCATTACTGACGCTTCATACCTGTGAATGCAGTAACATATCAGTGGTCTGCAACTTCTTTCATAAAAGCGCTTTTTCATGTCTGAGATGAATGAGCAAGATGACAACACTTTGGAAACCCATACCTTGTGGGAGAATAACAGGCCTCTTCAAGTTGAGGATGTTTAGCCTATTACCTGCCAAAAGTGTGGATTCGGATTCTTCCCTCTCCCTCTGTATGCCATTCCTCTGTGCCTGAGTCCGGATGTGGACATGACATGTAAAGCATGGGCCATGGCATATACAGCATTGTGGATACTGTAACTGTGGCCTGTCATGCTCATTTCAAAAAATGATCCAGGAAGGTTCTCCAGCTTCTCTTCTCCAGTGCAAATATTCCCCTCAACCTTGTCTGAAGTGATATCTGGGAATACACATCCAAAAGCCTCTTGCCAGAAGTCCCTGATAAAACCGTCCCCATCTGTGCTGGAAGGGTTTCTGTGCACAACATACTGATGAAATCCTGGTGGGTTTCTGAAGTGAATTTCAAAGGATATAGCACCATTGAATACTCCTGAATCCCAATTCCTTTGATAGACAAATGAAGTGAACTCAACCTGGGCTGTTATTATCCATACTTTACTTTTTATATTGTATGTCATGTCATCATGTTCTGATAGGTATGGAAGAAATCTCATAGTTGCCATGGAATAAGATTCTCCATAGACAACTATTACATTAACTGTGCTGCTAAAAATTTTATGATTTATACTTGCCCCCTGTTGTAGCATGCCATCTATTTCAGAAATAAAACTTAAAGTGGGGACTTTTTCCAGGAATGCAAAGCAGACACCACTCTTGGTAAATATTGGAGAGATGGTTTGCAGAAATCTTTCTCCATTCTCATTGTCCATTGCAGCGACTCCAATCCACGTCCACCTGAAATGCAGAAGCAAAGAGAGAATTCCCTCATACTGAAGGGCTTCTGAGGCTGCCATCTGGTAGAAGGGAAGCCCTGGGCTTTTATCATTCATCACCGGAGCAGAGCCATAAATGAGCTAAAAAGTAAATGGAAGAAGAGAAGAGACAAAGTAGATTCCTTTCGCAGTATTCATATAAATTATGTTAGTCAAATATGCCCTTTGCTAATGTTTCAGGGTTTGTTTGCCCCTCTCTCAGTTTTACAAAAGACACACATGCAGATGAGCTGAAAACTAGGATCATCTCCCTTTTCTCATTTTTCAACCTTTGATTTGATGACTGGAAAGGGAACTGTGTCTGTTTTTTTTATTATTTTTATGAATCTTTTTAACACATTGCTGTCTGGAGCAGGGCATTGTGTCTACTTCACTTAAAAACAAACTTTTTTATGTCATTGCAAAATTTGGCAGGGTCTTGTACAATGGATAAAACTGGATGGGGGAACATACCATGCCCCAAAGAGCAGATTTCCTGGACATTAACTGGCTTTGTCAGAATTGCAACTTGGGTTAGATGCACATTTCTTCTCTGCAGCTTCGTCTTTCTTCTTCATGATGCACATGCCCCATCACACAGCAAAACTGTCCTGATTCTTCTCAGACTTTATTTATGAGCATTTATTTCACTTGTGAATCAGCTGCTAACTACTATCATTTTCCTCCTGCAGAACTGGTTTCTATCTGCAATTTCCCATAACCTCTCTGTGTCTTTCATAATGTCGGGTGTGCTAAAGAGGAATAGAATAGGCTCCTACCTGTAAGGTTTTTGTAGCTGTAAGCATTTCCCCTACTTTCCCAGCAGCTTATTTGACATGCCCTCCTGCACTAATTTTTCCATTGGCACCTAAAATCTTATTGATTTTATCCTGTAAGCAATTCCCCCTTTCCATCAGCAACTCATTTCAGATACCCTCCTAATTCAGCAGAAAATGATGCAATATGTTAAAATGTTGGTGAGAGAAAAGCCCACTCTCCCATCATTGGCCTTTGGTATATACTATAAGTGATCTAAATGTGTGTGTGTGTAAGACAGGGGAAAGTTACATATTTTTTCAGGTATTGCAAACTTTCCCTTTATTCAGGTTTGTCTGTCTGTTTGTTTGTTTGCTTATATTACAATTATGTACCACCTTTATTTTCAAAGGAACTCAAGGTGGTGTACATGGTTGTCCTTCAATTTCATCTTCACCCTGAACTGATGCCGAGGAACCTGCCTCTTCCTCTATGCAATCTAATAGAGGTATTGTACATAGGTGTCCTACCTGTGGAATCTTATAGATATCCAAAAGAGTGGCCACATAAAAGGAGATTTTAGAATCCAGTCCCCCAATGACCCCAGTCAGATTATTTTCGACATCACATATATAGTTAGGGACAAATTTCTTCACCATGGATAAAAGCAGCAGTGTGGCAAAATATGTGCTCCTTGCACTGATATAGCTGTCATATAAGTGGAAGCCCAAGGTGATATTGGGTAGGATGTGGGGGTCTTCGTTGATCTGCTTGACTGCAAATGCCAAGGCCACGATGTGCTGGTAACCCTTAGGCACCACCCTAAAATGAGAGTTGCAAACTGTATCAGCAGAAACTTCAACAGATCTTTCCTTTTACACAATAGTTAATCATACTGAGTTCAGGGGGGTTTACACTCTGCGCATTCTACTGTTGAATAGATCTTATCAGTAGAAAGTTCTTCCTGATGTTTAGTTGAAATTTCCTTTCTTGTAACTTGAATACCCTGATTTGGAGCAAGAGAAATCAAGTGTGTTCCATCATCCTGGTGACAGCCCTTGGGATATTTGAAAATGGCTATCATTCCTCCCCTCCGTCTCATCTTAGATAAACATACTAAACCCCCTCATCCATTCCTCATGAGGCTTGGTTTCCAGACCATCTTTGTTGCCCTCCTCTGCATATGTTTCAGCTTGCTAATACGTATCCAGAACTGGATACAGGACTCCAGGTGACCAAGGCAGATTAGAGGAGTACTATTGCTTTCTTTGATCAGGACACTATACTTCTGTTGATGTAGATCCCTTGAACCTTTCCACATGAACTACTGACAATCTAAGTGTTCCTCATCTTAGATTTGTGCATTTGTCCCTATTGGAATTCATGTTGTTACTTTTGTCCCAAATTTCTAATTGTTTAAGGTTTATAGTATCTAGAGCGAATGTGGGGCTCATGGGACGTCTTCCCTTACATGTCTGAGGTCTTTTTCTGACACTTACAAAGTCTCTGGTCTCTCTGGTCTCTCTCTTCAGTGACTTCATTTTCATGAGTCAGTGATGGTCGCTGGAATTCACTAAATTCTATACTTCATAATAAGTACCTTTCAGTGCTGAAACAAACTTTCGTCTAAGTTCAGAAAATGAAAGCATCAGAACCTTCAGTTTCAGAGCAGGTTTTTAAAAATTTGTTCTTACTCACACTCTCATAGTTCAGATAAAGTCTATCAAATTTGCTGTTCAAAAGGCCTCTCCCAGACACACAAACGTGCATATATTTCAATACATTTATATTCATTTCTCTATCCAGAAATGGAATTTCTCCTGTATTCTCTTAATTCAGACGAGATTCCTTCCAGTTTTTTGCCCCAGCATAAGTCCCATTCATATCTAAAGTGGATTTCCCCAGGTAAAAGTGTAAACATTTGCTGCCTGACTCATTATTCTGAGGCTGCAACTCTAGGTTTGATCATTCCGTGGATGTAATAAATGAGTGGCTTAGTTCTTACACAAGCTCTTCAGGCAGCGCTGGTGGGGGTTCCTCAGTGAATGTTGCTGGAGAGGCGAGGAAGCCACCATGGGAAACAATGCCACCAATGAGGAAGTCTCCTGGCTGATGATATGTGTGAAGTGGGTGGTGTGGACCTTGGAGGATGCATTTCGCTATGTGTGCCAGACATACATTGTAAGAAATCACTTCCAGCAGCAAGAACACTAAAACCACCATTCTCAATACAAAGGCAACTGTCTGTTCTACATGGAACCCATGATTTCTCTGGCAATATTATAATTAGCTTCTCCAAAATAAAAATTGTCTCATTTGAATGGTAGTTAAGTTTCCTGAGATGATGCAATCTGGCAGGATGTAAGATCAGACTTGTGGATCCCAGACCCTATTTAAATTATTCTGGATAATGTTAGTATCCTTTCCGTTACTTTTGCAAGTGGCCCCTGAAAGTCCAGAGGGATTTTTGAGCAGCAGCAGATTTAATTATAGCCCTGTTGATAACCAAGCTGGAATTTAGTTATTTATTCAATGCTTGTGAACCCCTGTGGAATTGCTGAAGAAAATGTGTTTGTCACATATTCAGAACTATTGTGTTAAATTCCCTTTCAGTGGATAATAAGGGGCCCGTGGTGTATTGGTGAAGTTAGAAGTTCATAATAGAAGACCTTGTAAACAATGAGGTCTCCAACATGTAGTACGGTGTTTTCAGCATCTTGAATTTTGACTGAGTGGACCTCGATCCATATCACCCATGTGGCAATGACCCCTCACCACTTTTCTAGGGGGGACTGTTGTGTTCCCTCACTCTGAGCCTCCTTCCCCTATGGCCTAGGCACACAAATTTGCTGGCCTTCAGAGGGGAATTCTCCTTGGCTAGTGGATATCAAAGGGGAGGGGTCTTTCCAACCCAAAAGGCACCATCAATGGGCCCTTCAGTGGTGCCTCCTGGAGCGCCATGCCTTGCTGGCTGTGGCTATTGGCTGCTGCCTTGTCTGGCCTGGCAGTGAGCTTTAAAAGGGTGGTTGCAGGAGGCTCTCACAGCATGGCTGGGTGAAGAGCGACAACCTCCCACCCTTTTTACTTCCATTCACAATTCAGGTCAATTAATTTTCGTGCTTGTAAAATGTATTTTCCTTTTCAGGTCATGATCTAACATAGCTTTTCTTCCTAAGTGTCATTCCATTTAACCACTTCATTTTTCTTCTTCCTGCTGACCTTGTTGTGGCTTCTAACAATTGCCGTATTTGGAGATGGGGAGGAATTCGCCTGTAGACAAATTGGCCATAGGTTTTGCCTTCACTGTAGCAAAACTTCAAAACTTTTTGGTGGTTAAGCCATTGGGTGTAACCCCAGTCTTCAAGCATTGGTTGAAGTAGCGCCCCACCAAGTACCGAATGAGCGATGTATTCTGGGTACCCCATTAGCTCTACCTGCACCCAAAATTACCTTATACAATCAGGAGAGGGAAAAACCTCTCCTTATTCATTTCTCCTTATTCACTTCTCCTATATACTTTTCCCACCATATGTAAATGCATTGAAACAGTGAATTAAATAACTGACCATTCTGAGACAGGCAAAATCAGCTGCTAGAGGTAGCTACGTCATGCTGACTAATGGTGGGGATGGACCTGAGAGGAAACCTGCACAGAAAGCCTTGTTGAAAGGCTTCTGATTGCAGTCTTTACCTCCTTCTTCTTCAAAGCATAAATGGCTGGGTTTTGCAAGGGGGTGACACAGATATGGAAGACAGAAAACACTTTATCGATCATGAACTGGGTTGATGGAGGCAGGTAATTAAACAAACAGAGCCTAAATACATGGTGACCACAATGAGGTGAGAGGTGCATGTGGAGGCAGCCTTGGTGGTCCCTTCAGAGGGACCCTGGGAGCAGATTGTTTAGAGAATGAATCCATATGAGATGAGCAGGCCAATAAAAGAAACTAGTGACAAAATTCCACTGTTGGTGACCATCATGACCTCCAAGGGATTTGTGTCAATGCAAGCCAACTTGATGACTCTGGAGAGCTTGAGTTGGTGCCCCATGCCCTCCTGTATGACTCCTTTTATAGTGGCTTATGTAAACTCTCTCCTAATTCTGTCAGCCTATGTCAGCTGGTACCGTAGGGAGAAAGAGGATTCTTGAAATCTCTCAGACCCCACAGTTCATCCACACCCAGGTGAGGGTGTCAAGATTCACAAAGTTGCTGAGTCTGACTTTCCTGCTTTTTGGTGAAGTTTAATTGTTTACAAATACATTCAGTGATGCTGATGTCTCTGGCTTCATCTGCAAACTTATGCATTTTATTTTTTAAATATGTATTCTGCTTCACTTCGGCTAGGGCAGGGGTTGGGGATGTGTGGCACTCCAGATGTTGATGGATTCCAAAACTCACCAACCTCAGTCAGTATGGAAAATGGTCAGCAATGATGAGGGTTGGAGTCTAGCAATATCTGGAGTCTAGCAATATCTGCTCTAGGGGGATTGAAAGCATATAACAAGAAAAGAAACAATATGTTTTACTGTGTTTCTATATCTGCTGCAAGCCGTCCATAGTGGCTGGGGAAACGCAGCCAGATGGGTGGGCTGTAAATAATAAAATTATTACTATCAGTATCATTATTAGTCCTACTTCCTTCCATTCCTTTCTCCACCTGAATACCTGGACATTCTGCAAGGGGGGGCATAATCTTACAGACACTCATTAACAAGCATAGTTAGCTTTCTGTATAACAGTACAGATGTCTACTCAAAAATAAGTGTTTTAAGATTTAATGGGCCTTACTCCCAGATAAGTGAGTACAAGGTGGCAACGCAGGGTCTGGTTTATGGTAGAAACTAAGAGAAAGCAGTGGCTTTGTGCCCTTAAGAGCTGTATAACAGGAAGTATAATTTAGAGGTTAAGCCTGGATTCTAGAAAGCTGAGGTCCGTTATGGGAATACACATACAACCTTAAGTCTCTCTGTCCTCTTTGATTCCACTTTCAATCTGATTAAGCTCTGGTTTACTTGTATTCTCCATTCATCATGGTTAGGTCTAATCAATTTTATCTACTCATCAAACATTTGCTGAAGGATGCCAACAGTCAGTGGAAAGTCCAACAATATACTTGCCACAAATATAATACATATTTGTATTAAGAATATAGCGTTCTGATCCATCACTTGTGTTGTGGCTTTGTCGTATGCTTTGCCCAGTGAACTGTGCATGGTTCTTTGCTGCCATCTTTTCCAAGCACCAGGGCAGAAATCATTCATACTTTCTTTTCTAGTTCTATGAATTTCACCAAGGAGACATGATTCAGACAAAATCTTGGGGGGAGGGAACCCAATTCAATGGGGGGTATATTATTTCACAGTACATAGATAATCTGTAGAACTCACTGCCATAGGAAACAATTTTGGAGATAGTGCATTTGCTTTTGGATATGGCTTGAAGGTTTAATCTCACTGTAAACAAATGGTACAGTGACAATAATGTATTTCTATTTCCCACAGGAATCTGATTGGTCAGTGTGAGTACAGGCTGCCGTACAAGATGGGCCATTGACCTGACTCAAGAGGATCATCTTACATTTCTACGATCTTGAGTATGGATAGTTGATGATGAAATCTGACGGTGAGCAGTAGAGAACAATAGACCATAAATGAATACTCAAATATTCCAGGGCTGCCATAGTACAGTTTCACATTATGCTGAAAGCTGTGAGAATTAAGGCTAGATACAGATTTCCTTACATGTATATTTTGACAAGAATCGCTCTGAGTCTTCTTGTCAACACATGTTGCAACAGAATAATGTATGTGTAAATGTATGATTGTTTTCCTCAAAGCAAATGAGTCAATTTTACAAAGGAAATTTCAACTACGGGAATTTGGAAAAATTAGAAAAAATTATAAAAGGGAGCAGGTGAACTTATATTTCCAACTATTCTATTGTAAACACAGAGAAAAACACAAAATACAGCAGGTGACAGGTTTCTCATTTTTCCTTCTTATTAGCTGTTCCCTATTGTTCAGCTCAGGCCTCAGAATGATTATGTAACATTTGGGGAAGAAGATGCAACCCAGCAACCCACCACCGGAGGCTAAGATGGAGAAGATCTCCACAGCTACCATATATTTTCCCTTGGTGCTCAGGTAGGAGGGAATAAAGGACAGCCAAACACTGCAGAAGACCAACATGCTGAAAGTGATAAACTTGGCTTCGTTGAAACTGTCCGGTAACTTCCTGGCAAGGAAAGCCACAGCAAAACTTACAGTGGCCAGGCAGCTCATGTAGATGAGGACAGAGTAAAACATGGCCACAGACCCTTCATTACATTCTAGTATAATTTCTTCTGTCATTGAGTACATGTCCACATCTGGGTATGGGGGTGAGGTTGCCAGCCACACAGTGCATATGCCTGCTTGAACAATGGAGCAGGAAAGGAGAATGGAGTGGCCTAGTCCTTTCCCCACCCATTTCCTCATCCTGGATTCTGGTTTTGTAGCCATGAAGGCCAAAACCACCATGAAGGTTTTTGCCAGGACACAAGAAACAGCAGTTGAGAAGATGATACCAAAAGCTGGTTGCCGGAGGAGACATGTGACCTTCTCAGGTCGGCCAATGAAGAGCAATGCACACAGGAAGCAGAGCAGGAGAGAGATGAGGAGAGTGTAGGTGAGGTTTCGGTTGTTTGCAATGACAATGGGTGTGTCGTGGTGCTTCATAAATATACCTAGTACCAGAGCTGTGATCAGGGAAAGGAAAAGAGAGAAGCAGGCTAAACTGATGCCCAAAGGTTCTTCATAAGACAAGAAGCTGATATCCTTTTTTTTTTCAAGCATGATTTTTTTATTAGTTTGCATTATACAAAATACATAAAAGAAAATTCAATTCTCATTTTCACAGATTTCTGGTATGACTTCCTTCAACCTTTCCACAAATCATCCGTAATAGTCTTTTATGTAGGTTCGCATTTCTTAGTTTGTATTGCCATTATCGTACTAGTTCTTCCGTTTCTCTATAGACAATACCCTTTACCTTTTACAGAGCTCCTTTAAAGCCCACTAGTGTTATCTGTCCATCACTTAGATTTTCCAGATATTCCGTAAAACTTTCCCAATCCTTAATGAACCTCTGGTCTTTTGAGTATCTAATTTTCCCTGTCATCTTATCCATCTCCGCATAATCCAATATTTTTGCTCTCCATTCCTCAACTGTCGGCAAGCCCTCAGATTTCCAATTTTGAGCTAATAGGACTCTTGCAGCCGTTATTGCATACTGGAAGAGCTTGTGATCTTTCTTCTTAATCTCCCTTCCTACCATTCCCAGCAAAAATGCCTCGGGTTTTTTAACAAAAGTATATCTTAGAATTTTCTTCATTTCGTTATATACACTCTCCCAAAACTCTTTAACTTTTTGGCATTCCCACCACATATGGTAGAAGGACCCCTCCCTTTCCTTGCACTTCCAGCATTTATTACAAGTTCCATACATTTTAGCTAACTTTGCAGGAGTCATATACCATCGGTAAAACATTTTCATTAGGTTCTCCTTCAATGTCACACAAGCTGTAAACTTAAGATGTTTTTTCCAGAGTTTCTCCCATTCTTCGAAATATATATTATGACCGATATCTCTAGCCCAGTGTGTCATGACCGACTTTACTTCCTCGTCTATCAAATTCCATTCCAATAACTGATTGTACATTTTAGATAGAGTTTTATGACTATTATTCAATATCTCAGTCTGGAATCTAGAATCTTTGTCGGCATATCCTTTGTCTTTAATATCTTTCCTAAACATTGCATTTATCTGGAAATAGTGCATCCAATCATAGACTTTCTCTTTGACCTCATCGTAAGGCTTCATTTTCCACTTTCCTTCTTTTTTCACTAACAGTTGTTCATAGGTAGCCCAATTATCTCTCATATTAATCTTTTTAACACTCATGACTTCTAGTGGCGATAGCCAATGGGGTGTTTTGGGTTCTAACATATCTCTATTCCTCTCCCATACCTCAATCAATGGACCTCTAAAGATATGATTTTCGAAGCCCCTGTGTACTTTTCTCTTCTCATGCCATAAGTAGGCGTGCCACCCAAATCTGTTAGTCAATCCCTCTAGGTCTAGCACTTCCTTATCTTCCAATCTTATCCATGTTTTGACCCAGCATAGGCATGACGCCTCATAGTATAGTTTCAGGTCTGGCAGAGCAAAGCCCCCCCTTTCCTTCGCATCTGTCAGCAGTTTAAATTTTATTCTCGGTTTCCTGCCCTGCCAGACAAATTTTGAGATCACTCTCTGCCAGTATTTAAATATCTTTGTACCTTTGATTACAGGAACGTTCTGAAACAGAAATAACACCTTTGGGAGCACACTCATCTTGATTGTGGCTATTCTGCCCCAGAATGACAGTTTCAACTTGCCCCACATTTCAATATCTTTCTTGACTCCTTTCCATACTGGAGAAGCTGATATCCTTGGGTAGGCATGCATCCCGGTTTCTGCTTGGATAGTCTTTGTCTGGGCATTTATGGCAGTCATTCATATCTGGGGGGAAATAAAGAAATTAGCTCATATCATGTCAACTTTCTGAAATGTTTACTTTCTGTCTGAGAAGAAAAGGGCTCTCTTTAAATCAAAACACATATCTAGTACTGTCTGGTGCTCTGCAAAGTGCTATTACTGATTTTAATTGGTTCAGAGCTGTGTGGTGCCAAAGGCAGAGCCACTAACATATAAATGTTTATTCACACTATCCTTGATGCAGCCTGTGTAAGTCAGAAGGAGTAACAAGGCCCCCTCTAGATATGATTTGAACCACATACCATCCAATTACTCTCAATGCATAGTCATTGTCATTTGATTGGCATATTTAAACTACAGTGGTACCTCAGGTTAAGTACTTAATTCGTTCCTGAGGTCCGTTCTTAACCTGAAACTGTTCTTAATCTGAAGCACCACTTTAGCTAATGGGGCCTCCTGCTGCTGCCGCACTGCCAGAGCCCAATTTCTGTTCTTATCCTGAAGCAAAGTTCTTAACCTGAAGCACTATTTCTGGGTTAGCGGAGTGTGTAACCTGAAGCGTATGTAACCTGAGGTACCACTGAAAGGCAATGATCACAAAGGGGCAGGATAATGCATACAGTAGATTATCTATTTTGAAACGTAAAATCAGCTGTCCTTACAACACCTTTCAATTATTACTGCTGAGTCTGGATCTATTTCATCTCTTTATTTCTCTTACCATCCTGCTTTGCAATCTTCCCCTCTGCACATGGGATGCAATCGTAGCAGCAAGGTGGCTGTCCCTCCTTTACTTTCTTGCTGGATCCTGGAAGACATCTCTCAGTACAGACAGAAAGAGGCTGAGTCTATACCATAAATGAAAAAGCAGAAGATAACTCTTTTTTAAAGACTAATGTATCCATTCCTAATGCCCAGTCACTTGCTCTTTACATCTTTCCTCTCAGCTCTCTCCTTCTCTCTCTCAATCTTCACCACTTCTCCTGCTTCCTCCTCTTCCACTTATGAACTTAGAAACTAGCTGTCTCCTGGACCTGCTGCTGTCGGTTCCCATTTTCTTGCTCTAGTATTATTATACCTCCCTTTCCCAACCAGCTCATTCCTCCACCTTTTAGCAAGAAAGGTGAAATCTTGGGGCTTATCTATTAATGCATCCTCTTTAACTCAGTTTGAAATCAGTATTTTGTAAATGTAAAGATATCCTAATTCTTATGTTTATATTAATATAGATTTCTGTTTTTACTTAAAATTCACATTGCACTCTTCCAGAGGAAAGGAAAACCCATTAGTTACTCCAACTAACCACTTATGTGCACTCTCTGACGTAAGATTGCTTCAAGGTCAAACAGATCATCCACTTCATATTTTCCTGGTCTTTCACCACGTACACCCTCTTGTGCAGGCAAAATAAATGCAGAGGCCCTGATTGGCTGGGGAAAAACCCTGCACTCCTATCTCCAGGCCTTTTCATAGAAAAACTGGTATTTGACCTAGATCAAAGCACCCATATTCACATGAAGGCTCTCTGTGTTCTGTTTTGTATCATCCTTAATAAAATATTTTCCTTTACTCCTGTAGTGGCTTCTAGCAGCAAGCTTTTGGCCCTTAATCTAGTACTTGGATGCATTCATCATGTTTTACATAGTAACTTGCAGTTGAAAAGACAGTGAGTAGACATGCAGGTGAATGATCATTGCTTATGCAAGATTGAATTTCTTTGGAATTATCTAACAATTCGGCTCTACCTCATTAAACCAACTGTGCCATGTTATGGCATCTTGATCAAGGATGAATGAATGGCCTGGAGGAGCCTGTGGATCTATCCTCCCAACTCTCACTCTGTGCAAACTTTGGTTGGAGAATATAATCCAATTCACAATATCCAAGCTAGATGCCGCCTCTCCATTCTGGTTGATGAAGACCACATCTCCTGCCGTATTGTTAAATGAGATACTTCTCAGAAAGTGATGGAGCTAGATTGAATACAGAAGAGGCAATTGTTTGGAAAAGACTGCAGGACCCATCATTCTGCCCGGATGCTGAGGTCCAGCGCCGAGCGCCTTCTGGCGGTTCCCTCACTGCGAGAAGCAAAGCTACAGGGAACCAGGCAGAGGGCCTTCTCGGTAGTGGCGCCCGCCCTGTGGAACGCCCTTCCAGCAGATGTCAAAGTGATAAACAACTACCTGACATTCAGAAGACATCTTAAGGCAGCCCTGTTCAGGGAAGTTTTTAACGTGTGATATTTTACTGTATTTTTGGTTTTTATGGAAGCCGCCCAGAGTGGCTGGGGAGGCCCAGCCAGATGGGCGGGGTATAAATAATAAATTATTATTATTATTATTATTATTATTATTATTATTATTATTATTATTATTAAAGCAAGGAAGAAGGGCTACCCCTACGCTATCCATATTATCAGTTATCAGTAATCAGTCTATTCAATATATATTCATATATGCTTACACATAATCAAGGATGACAGTATTTTATAATCCATTTTGAATGAGAGGGAAGCTGTGCCTTAGCTAACTGCAAACTGCTTGGAACAGCAAAGTTAGGAACCGACCTTTCCCCTACAAACATCCATGTACCCTGGACAAGAGGAGACGTGAATCAGAGATTCTGGTACAAATTCCCCTCAGATACAGGCTAAATTAATCCACAGAACAGGAAGAGCGAAACCACAACATCTCCAAACTCCCTGTCCTGTCATAACTGGGGGAAAGGTTAGACTAAGCGTCACTGCAAGTATCGGAAAGCAGAACTAGAACCCGGTGCTTGACCAGTGCTTGACCAGGAGCTGGTAGCGTGACAACAGCTTGCTGATTGGCTGATTCTCGCTGACAATATTGTGAGTCCCTCATGGTTGTCTCATGATCTATGATTTGCTGTGATTTGCTTAGGTATAAAGACCTCTGGATTTCTGTCAATCGGGGTCCCAGTTCCTTTTGGAAGCGATTCCAAACTGGGTCCTTATTGCCTGGCAATAAACTTCACCTTCTTATTCTCCATTGCTGAGTCTGCCTGATCCTTATTTTGCGCTTGGCCAGAAACCACTAACTTTCACGTGCTTCATTATTAGAGCAAGAGGTGGGTGGTGATACAGTCAACTGTGAGTAGAGTCTGGTCCAAGGATGGAGAGACCACCAGTTTTCTCTCTTCCACATCCCTCTCTCTCTTTCTCCCCTTATTTACAACCTTTCTTTATCTCCCCTGCCCCACACCAATTTCCCTCTTTCCCTCTTCATCTCAGGAGACACAACAGTGGTATGTGACCACCTGCTCTGAGGGAGGATTTGGTGTATAAGGGATAGAGAGTATGCTGAGCATCTCTCTTGGCCATGACTACTGCTTGTT
This sequence comes from Podarcis bocagei, assembly GCF_964188305.1. NCBI lineage: Eukaryota > Metazoa > Chordata > Lepidosauria > Squamata > Lacertidae > Podarcis > Podarcis bocagei. The sequence goes on along the minus strand of NC_138138.1, from coordinate 44,472,405 downwards.
ATCTGTGAATACAGTGGCATCTCAGTGACCTCCCAACTTCTGTCATACAAAACCTTTTTTTTCTCTGAGAGCAATGAGCAACATTTGGAAACCCATACTTTATCAGAGAATAACAGGTCTCTTCCAGTTGAGGATGTTCAGCCTATTACCTGCCAAAACTGCAGATTCTGATTCTTCCCTCTCCCTCTGTACGCCATTCCTCTGTGTCTGAGTCTGGATGCAAACATGGCATGTAAAGCATGGGCCATGGCGTAGACAGCACTGTGGATACCGTAACTGTGGCCTGTCATGCTCATTTCAAAAAATGATCCAGGAAGGTTCTCCAGCTTCTCTTCTCCGCTGCAAATATTCCCCTCCACCTTGTCTGCAGTCATATGTGGGAATACACATTCAAAGGCCTGTTGCCAGAAGTCCCTGATAAAACCGTCCCCATCTGTGCTGGAAGGATTTCTGTGCAGAACATACTGATTCAATCCTGGTGGGTTTCTAAAGTGAATTTCAAAGGCTATAGCACCATTGAATACTCTTGAATCCCAGTTCCTTTGAAAGACAAATGAAGCAAACTCAATCTGGGCAGTTGTTATCCATACTTTACTTTTTATATTGTTTATCATGTCATCATGTTCTGATAGGTATGGAAGCCATCTAAAAGTTGCCATGGAATAAGATTCTCCATTTGCCACCATAACATTAGCTTTGCTGCTAAGAATTTTATGGTTTATAATTGCCCCCTGTTGTAGCATGCCATCAATTTCAGAAATAAAACTAAAATCAGGGATTCTTTCTAGGAATGCAAAACACACACCACTTTTGGTAAACATTGGGAAAATGATTTGCACAAATCTTTCTCCGTTTTCATTGTCCATTGCAATGACTCCAATCCACGTCCACCTGAAATGCAGAAGCAAAGAGAGAATTCCCTCATATTGAAGGGCTTCTGAGGCTGCCATCTGGTAGAAGGGAAGCCCTGGACTTTTATCATTCATCACCGGAGCAGAGGCATAAATGAGCTAAAAAGTAAATGGAAGAAAAGAAGAAACAAAGTAGATTCCTTTCGCAGTATTCATATAAATTATGAGCTGAAACCTGTTAGTCAAATATGCCGTTTGCCAACGTTTCAGGGTTTGTTTGCCTCTCTCTCAGTTTTACAAAAGACACACATGCAGATGAGCTGAAACCTGGGATCATCTCCCTTTTCTCATTTTTCAAGCTTTCACTTGATGACAGGGGACTGGGACTGTTTTAGTTTTGGAAATTTTGTTAACACTTTGATGACTGGAGCAGGGCATTGTGTCTATTTTACTTTTAAAAAACCAAACATTTTTTGAGTCATTGCAAAATTTGGCAAGGTCTTCTACAATGGATAAAACTGAGTGGGGAACATACCATGCCCCAAACAGCAAATTACCTAGACATTATCTGACTTTGTCAAAACTGCAAGTTGGATCAGATTCATATTTTTTCTCTGGAGCTTCTTTCTTCTTCATGATGCACATAACCCATCACACAGCAAAACTGTGCTGATTCTTCTCAGACTTTATTTATGAACACTTTTTTCACCTGAAGAACTGGATTTTATCTTCAATTTTCCATAACTTCTTTGTGTTTGGTGCAATAAAGAAGAATAATTATGGTACTGGAACCTACCTGTCAGTTTTTTTAGCTATAAGCAATTTCCCTCCTCTTCCCCAGCAGCTTTTTTGAGATGCCCTGATCACTAATTTTACTATTGGCACCTACCTGTCAGCTTTTATCCTGTAAGCAATTTCCCCTATACCCCAGTTATTCAATTCAAATACCCTCCTAACTAAGCAGAAAGTACTGCTTAACCAAAAAGCAGCTGGTGAGGGAGAAGCCCACTTCCCCATCACTGGCCTTTGGGATAACAGTGTTTTAGATGTGTGTGTAAGACGGGGAGGGGGGGATGTGACATTTTTTCTGGTATTGCACATTTCCCGTTATTGATGTTTGTTTCTTTATATTATAATTATGTACCGCCTTTATTTTCCAAAGATCTCAAGGTGGTGTACATGGTTCTCCTTCCAATTTCATCTTCACCCTGAACTGATGCTGAGGAACCTGCCTCTTCCTCTATGCAAGCTAATAGAGGTATTGTACATAGGTGTCCTACCTGTGGAATCTTAAAGATATCCAAAACAGTGGCCACATAAAAGGAAATTTCAGAATCAAGTCCTCCAATGACCCCAGTCAGATTATTTTCAACATCACATATATAGTTAGGGACAAATTTTTTCACCCTGGATAGAAGCAGCAGTGTGGTAAGATATGTGCTCCTTGCATTGTTGTAGCTGTCATATAAGTGGAAGCCCAAGGTGATATTGGGTAAGATGTGAGGGTCTTCGTTGATCTCCTTGACTGCAAATGCAAAGGCCACGATGTGCTGGTAAATCTTAGGCACCACCCTAGAATGAGAGTTGCAAACTGTATCAGCAGGAACTTCAGCAGATCTATCATTTTACATAACAGCACAGCAATTGATTATATTGTGTTCATTCGGATTAACTCACAGTCCATTCTACGATTCAACAGCTCTTATCAATGAAAAATTCTTCCTGATGTTTAGTTGAAATCTCCTCTCTTGTAACTTGAAGAAGCTAATTTGAGTCCTAACCTCCGGAGCAAGAGAAAACAAGTGTGTTCCTGGTGACAGCCCTTGAGATATTTGAAAATGTCTATCATTCCTCCCTCATTCTCATCATAGCTAAACATACCAAACTCCCTTATCTGGTCCTCATAAGACTTGACTTGGTTTCCAGACCATCTTTGTTGCCCTCCTCTGCACATGTTCCAGTTTGCCAATATCCTTCTTAAATTGTGGTGATCAGAACTGGACACAGTACTCCAGGTGACCAAGGCAGAACAGAGTGTACTATTACTTACTTTAATCAGGACGCTATACTTCTGTTGATGCAGATCCATTGAGTTTTTTGTCATGTACTACTGGCAAGCCAAGTGTTCATCATCTTAGATTGCATTTGTCCCTGTTGAAATTCATGTTGTTACTTTTGTACCAATCTTTTAAGGTTAATAGTATCTAGAGTAGGGGTTGCTAATGTGGGGCCCATGGGACGACTTCCCTTACATGTCTGAGGTCTTTTTCTGACACTTACAAAGTCTCTGGTCTCTCTGGTCTCTCCCTGCAGTGACTTCTTTTTCATGAGTCAGTGATGGTCGTTGGAATTCACTAAATTCTATACTTCATAATAAGTACCTTTCAGTGCTGAAACAAAGCTTAGTCTAAGTTCAGAAAATGAAAGCATAAGGATATTCAGCTTCAGATCAGGTTTTTCAAAAATACATTCTTACTAACACTCTAGTTCAGATAAGGTCTATAAAAATTAGCTGATCAAATGGTTCTCCCAGACACATAAACATTCATACATTTCAAAACATTTATATTTATTTTTCCTATTGAGAAATGGGAGCTTCTTCAGTATTCTCTTAATTCCCAAGACATTCTTATGGATTTTTACATCAGCCTATGTCCCACTGATTTGCAAAGTTGTTATTCTTAGGTAAATGGGTAGAGGTTTGCAGCCTTAGTCATTACTCTCAGGCTGTGACTCTACGTTTGATCGTTTCTCTGCTGTAACGGAAGAGTGGCTTAGTTCTTACACAAGCTCTTCAGGCAGTGCTGGTGGGGGTTCCTCAGTGAATGTGGCTGGAGAGGAGATGAAGGCACCATGGAAAACAATGCCACCAATGATGAAATCTCCTGGCTGATGATACGTGTGAAGTGGATTGTGTGGACCTTGGAGCATGCATTTTGCTATGTGAGCCTCACATACATTATAAGAAATCAGATCCAACATCAAGAACACTAAAACCACCATTCTCACTAAAAAAACAACTCTTTGTTCTACATGGAACCCATGATTTCTCTAGCAATATTATAATTAACTTCTCCAGGATAAAATTGTATCATTTGAATGGTAGTAACGTTTCCTGAGACGATGCAATCTGGGAGTATGTAAGATCAGACTTGTGGATCCCACACCCTATTTAAATTATTCTGGTTAATTTTGGTATCTTTTATGTTACTTCTGCAAGTAGCCACTGAAAGTCCACGGGGTTTTTTGAGGAGCAGCAGATTTAATTATAGCCCTGTTAATAACCAAGCTGGAATTTTGTTATTTATTCAATGCTTGTGAACCACTGTGGAATTGTAGAAGAAAATGTGTTTGTGACAGATTCAGAACTGTTGTGTTTAATTCCCTTTCAGTAGATAATAAGGGACCAGTGGTGTATTGGTGAATTTTGAAGTTTGAAGTTCATAATAGAAGACCTTGTAAAAAATGGAGACTTCAAAATGTATTATGGTGTTTTCAGCATCTTGGAATTTGGTTGAGTGGACCTGGATCCACATTCACCCATGTGGCATGAGAACAATGGCTGCTCACCACTTTCCCATGGGGTGAGAGTTTCGTAACCTCACTCTCAGCCTCCTTCCCCGATGGCCTAGGCACACACATATGCTGGTCTTTGGAGAGGAATTATTCTTGGCTGTTGGATCTCAAAGGGGAGGGGTCTTTCCAACCCAAAAGGCACCATAAATGGGCCGCTCACTGGTGCCTCCTGGAGCATAATGCCTTGCTGGCTGTGGCTATTGGCTGCTGCCTTGTCTGGCCTGGCAGTGAGGCTTAAAAGGACGGTACGGCTGGGTGAAGAGTGACACCCTCCCACCCTCCCTTATTATTTCCACTCTCAATTTGGATCAATTAATTATCATGCTTTTAAAATGTATTTTCCTTTTCAGGTCATGATCTAACATAGCTTTTCTCCCTAAGCGTCATTCCATCTAACCACTTCATTTTTCTTGTACCTGCTGACCTTGCTATGGTTGATAACAGTTGCCATATTCAGATCTGGGAAGGAATTCGCTTGTAGACAAGTTGGCTGGCCTGGAGTTTTAGACTCACTAATAGCAAAACATCAAAACTTTTGGTGATTAAACCATTGGGTAGAATCTCAGTCTTCAAGCACTGGGTGAAGTAACGAATTACCCAGTACCAAACCAGCGATTTATTCTGGGTACCCCATTAGCTCTACCTGCACCCAAAATTGCCCTGAGTCCCGGCTGGTTGTTCACCCCAGGTTGAAGGTGATGGAACTGTGCAAAGCCCTCATATTTGTGCCATTTTCTGCCCCCATTATCCAAATGACTTCACCAGCCACTGGTAGCTAAAGCTCTGTCCAAACTGGGACCCAGAAACCTGAAAGATTGTCTAATGTTGTTTTAAACTGTATTTAATAGGGTGAAGGATGAATGATTAATACTTAAATATCCCTGCTGTAACCAACTGGCAATTGCAGGTTCAGGGAACCTGCAGCTGTTTAGACAGAACACTCTCCCGGAATATGGAGAGGCAATTGTTTTTGAATAAAGGGAGAATTATATTATAGCATTACACACACATATTCTAAAAATGCAATCTGTGCACAGCAATCAAAGTTTGATTTGTAATATTTTTGTGATATTTCATATAATAAAAAAGGAGATGATGTGTCCTCTTCCACCACCCACAACTGAGAACAGGAATTGATGGGTGCTGCTTGCATAGGAGCACCCTGGAACCAGCAGGATCAAACCCTGCCCTAACCAACTGCTGAACAGAGGTTTCTGCAGGGGACATGGTGGTGAAATAGACCCTGGCAGCCTTCCCACCCACCACTCAACCATTCAAAACTCTGGATCACTCCATGTGGCCCATCTCAAAATGGGACAATCTGTGTTTGTCTTCCCTTGACTTGGCCCAAGCTTTGCATGATCCAGTTTGGATCTTCATCCAAACCGCTGAAATCCCTTGTGACAGCAAAGTCTATTGTTCAAGAATGTGCAATATTTCAGCTCCATTGGATCAGCCTGGGTTATACAATCAGGAGATGGGGGAAAATTCTCCTTATTAACTTTTTCCACCATGTGTAAATGCATATTAAATAACTGACCATTTGCTATTATTCTGTGACAGACAAAATCAGCTGTTAGAGGTGGCCTCCTCATGCTGTCTAATGTTGGGAATGTCCCTGAGTGGAAATCTGCCCAGAAAGCCTTGCTGAAAGGCTTCTAATGGCAGCCTTTATCTCCTTGTTCTTCAAAGCATAGATGGTTGGGTTTAGCAAGGGGGTGACACAGGTATAGAAGACAGAAAGCACTTTATCAATCATGAACCGGGCTGATGGACGCAGGTAAATAAACAAACAGGGCCCAAAGTACATGGTGACCACAATGAGGTGAGAGGTGCATGTGGAGGCAGCCTTGGTGGTCCCTTCAGAGGGACCCCTGGAGTGGATTGTGTAGAGAATGAATCCGTATGAGATGAGCAGGCCAATAAAAGAAACTAGTGACAAAATTCCACTGTTGGTGACCATCATGACCTCCAAGGGATTTGTGTCAATGCAAGCCAACTTGATGACCAATGGGAGGTCACAGAAGAAACTGTCCACTTGATTGGGCCCACAGAAAGGCACATTAATAATGAAACCCAGTTGCACAGTGCCATGGAGGAGCCCACCAGCCCATGAAGCAAGGAGAAGTGCCATGCAATGAGGCCGGCTCATAAGTGAGGCATAACGGAGGGGATGGGAAATTGCCACATACCGTTCAATTGCCATGGCTACCAGCAGGAGCATCCTGCAGCCTACAAACACATGGAGAAAGAATATTTGTGCCATGCAGCTCTGGAAGGAGATGATCTGATGTTGGGCAAGGAAATCCAAGAGAGATCTTGGGATGGCAAAGGAGGATAGGCAGAGGTCCAGGAAAGCCAAGTGACCTAGCAGAAAGAACATGGGTGAATCTGAAAGACAGTGATCCTGGAAAATGGCTGAGAAAATGAGAGTGTTGCCAATAGAAGACTCCAAAATTAACATGGTGTGGTCAGCATCTTGGAATTTGGCTGAGTGCACCTGGATTCACACCAGCCATGTGGTATGTGTGCAATGACCACTCTTTGCTCTTCTGGGGATTACAGTTGTGTCCCCTTCCTCTTAGCCTCCTTCTGCAATGGCCTGGGCAAACGTTTGCCCACACCCCATGGGCAAATGCCTCTATGACTCCGGAGAGGTTGAATTGGTGCTCCATGCCCTCCTGTATTACTCCTTTTATAGAGCCTTATGCAAAATCTCTCCTAATACTGCCAGCCTATGTCAGCTGCCACCATAGGGAGAAAGAGGATTCTTAAAGTCTCTCAGACTCCACAGTTCATCCAGACCCAGGTGATGGTGGACAGGATTCCCAAAGTTGCTTAGCCTGACTTTCTAGCTTTTTGGTGAATTTTAATTCAGTGTCCAAATACATTCAGTGATGCTGATGTCTCTGGCTTCATCTGCAAACTTATGCATTTTATTTTTTTAATATGTATTCTGCTTCACTTTGGCTAGGGCAGGGGTTGGGGATGTGTGGCACTCCAGATGTTGATGGATTCCAAAACCCACCAACCCCAGTCAGTATGGAAAATGGTCAGCAGTGATGATGGCTGTAGTCTAGCTATATCTGGAGGGCTATAGGCTTCCCATCCCTGCTCTAGGG